>NC_066535.1:1357127-1430571 GCF_024679095.1 Eriocheir sinensis
AAATCGTCCAGAGTGGCGTTTTTACAGAAAGTTTGAGAGAAAAGTTCAGCCTTAGAGATAGATGAGACGGATATATATATATATATATATATATATATATATATATATATATATATATATATATATATATATATATATATATATATATATATCAGTGCTGGGCACTTGCGGTACTTTTTGCGGTACTGCGGCACTACCGCACTACCAAACCGGTACCGCAGTACCGCAGTACTGCAGAGGATTGCTGAGAGTACTGGAGTACCGGTACCGCGTTCAAATTTCCTGCGGTACTTTTCGCGGTACCGGCAAACACTTTAAAGAAAAATACTGAAGATAATAATTAATGAATAAATAAATATGTAAATAAAAATAAACAATACCACTGTTTGAGGGGGGAGAGGGCACCTGACCCACCAGACAGACAGACGGACAGACAGTCGGACATACGCACAGACACCGCGGGAAAGAGGGGAGGCACTTTCACTGAAAAGGATAGGTACCTATTGTTAGTTAAAAGGATGTGATTTTTCATCGGAGGGAGGTTGGAACCAGGTTTTTTTCACCTATGCTTTTCTAAGAGGAACTATACTTGCTTCTAAAATTAATTAACACCTCATAACTCCTATAGTACGTTAAATCAATTCATCTTTAGTTGCGTGCGCGCCGATTATCTCGCTATAACTGGCAATAGAGAAAAAAAGGGGAGAGAGACACGTTACTAACGTGTACCGTGCTAACGTAGACGGACTTAGAACGTGTAACGTTCTAACTCTAAATCCGGGCTCAACTTCACTACTGGCAAGTCGGTGAAAATCTTGCTCGTAAGAAATAATCTATTAAATAATTACCTGTATATATTATTGTTATCTACAACATTACTATGTTACTTATTCCGGGCATAGCTTTCCTACTGGATAGTTTCCACCTAATCTCATGTACACTATATGTGTATTACCTAGCAAATAAAAACAAATTTATGATTATAATAAGTGAAGAAATATAGGCAATATACCCATCACTCCACCCATTGACCCGCCCCCCCCTCTCTCTCTCTCTCTCTCTCTCTCTCTCTCTCTCTCTCTCTCTCTCTGATACCTTAAGGGAGATATATTGATAATTTAATGAAATAAAGGAAAGTTTTTGGTAATTGGTGTCGCAGAGCTATTTTTTTTTCTTTTTAAGTGTTGCTTAAGAAACCAGGTACCGCAGTACCGCAGTACCCCGGAACGCACCAGGGGGGGCGGGATAAGTACCGCAGTACCAGGTATATATATATATATATATATATATATATATATATATATATATATATATATATATATATATATATATATATATATATATATATATATATATATATATATATATATATATATATATATATATATATATATATATACACACACACACACACACACACACACACACACACACACACACACACACACACACACACACACACACACACACACACACACATATATATATATATATATATATATATATATATATATATATATATATATATATATATATATATATATATATATATATATATATATATATATATATATATATATATATATATATATATATATATATATATATATATATATATATATATATATATATATATATATATATATATATATATATATATATATATATATATATATATATATATATATATATATATATATTCACAACACAGAGAGTAACTCAAGGGCAACAAAAAGAAGGTGTAGAAAAAAAAGTCCGCTAAATTTTGCTCACACAAAGCGAAAAGCGTAGAGTGGCCAAACGAGAGGTCAATTTCGGACGAAGAGGTGTCTTAATACACTCTCCTTAAAAGAAGTCAAGTCATAGGCAGGAGGAAATACAGACGAAAGAGGGTTGTTACAGAGTTTACCAGTGAAGGGGATGAAAGAATGGAGATGCTGATTAACTCTTGCATGAGGGGTTTGAACATTATAGGGATGAGACTGAGCAGAAAGTCGTGTGCATTGGGGCGGCAGGAGGGGGGGAGGCATGCAGTTAGCAAGTTCAGATGAGCAGTCAGCATGAAAATATCGATAGAAGAATGAAAGAGATACAACATGGCGGCAGAATTTAAGAGGTAGAAGACTGTTACTAAGAGTAGGGGAGCTGATGAGACGAAGAGCCTTAGACTCCACTCTGTCCCAGAGAGCTGTGTGAGTGGAGTCACCCACTCGTGAGGTGCATACTCCAGACGAGGGTGGACCAGGCCCCTATATATGGAAATATCTTTGCAGGGGAGAAGAATTGACGGAGACGATACAGAACGCCCAACCTCGAGGAAGCTGATTTAGTAAAAGAGATGTGAAGTTTCCAGTTGAGATTTTGAGCTAAGGATAAACCGAGGATGTTTAGTGTAGAAGAAGGTGACAGGTGAGTGTTGTTGAAGAATAGGGGATAGGTGTTTGGAAGATTGTGTCGAGTTGATAGGTTGAGGAATTGAGGTTTTGAGGCATTAAAAGACACAAGGTTCCTTTACCCCAATCGGAAATGATAGCAATGTCTGAGGTGAAGCGATCTACGGCCTCCAGTCTGGGATCTTGCAATTCCTGTTGACAGGGTCTTCTGTTGAAAGAAGTTGAATAATGCAGAGTGGAGTCGTCAGCGTATAAGTGGATAGGACAGTTTGTTATGGAAAGAAGACCATTGATGAATAACAGGAAGAGAGTGGGTGATAGGACAGAGCCCTGTGGGACACCACTGTTGAGAGGTTTAGGGGAAGAGCAGTGGCCGCCTACCACAGCAGAGATAGAACGTCTGGAAAGGAAACTGGAGATAAAGGAACAGAGAGAAGGATAGAATCCGTATGAGGGCAGTTTAGAAAGAAAAGAGTTGTGCCAGACTCTATCGAAAGCTTTCGATATGTCTAGTGCAACTGAGGAAGTTTCACCAAAACGGCTAAGAGAGGATGACAAAGAGTCAGTTAAGAGAGCAAGAAGATCGCCAGTAGAACGCCCCTTGTGGTACCCATACTGGCGACCAGATAGAAAATCAGAAATGGAAAGGTGCTTTTGAATCTTCCGGTTAAGGATTGATTCAAAAGCTTTAGAAAGGCTGGAAAGTAAAGCTATAGGGCGGTAGTTTGAGGGATTGGAGCGGTCACCCTTCTTACGCACAGGCTGTATGTAGACGTACTTCCAGCAGGAAGGAAAGGTAGATGTTGACAGGCAGAGGCGAAAGAGTTTGACCAGGTAGGGTCTCAGCACGGAAGCACAGTTTTAAGGACAATAGGAGGCACTCCATCAGGCCCATTAGTCTTCTGAGAGTGTAGGACAGAGAGAGCATAGACAACATCATTCATAAGAATCTTTATAACAGGCATAAAGGAGTCTGAGGGGGGATGAGAAGGAGGAATATGCCAAATATCGTCCATAGTAGAGTTTTTTACAAAAAGTTTGAGAGAAGAGTTCAGCAAAGAAATAGATGAGACGGCGGTGCTGCCGTCAGGGTTAAAGAGAGGAGGGAAAGATCAAGAAGTGAAATTGAAGGAGCTATTTTTGGCTAAGTGCTATAAGTCTCTGGAAGAATTAGAAAAAGCAAGGCTTTGACATTTCCTTTGGATGAAAGAGCTTTTGATAAGTCAAAGAATAGATTTGACACCATTCCGGTAGAAATGTAAAGATCATGATTAGCAGGAGTGCGAGGGTTCTGATACCTTTTGTGAGCTGCGTCTCTATCTTTGATAGCACGAGAACAAGTGTGATTAAACTAAGGCTTTTTAGCATGTGGAGTGAAGAAAGTACGTGGAATGTGTGCCTCCATTCCAGAGACAATCACCTCTATAATGCGCTGGGCACACACAGAAGGATCTCTCTGCTGGAAGCAGTAATCATTCCACGGGAAATCGGAGAAGTACATCCTCAGGTCGTCCCACCGAGCGGAAGCAAAATGCCAGAAGCATCACTTCTTCGGTGGGTCCAGAGACTGTACAGGAGCGATAGGACAGAATTCGGAAATAAGGTTTTGACTGGAGGAGCCCAGCCGAGATAACAGTTTGACAGAGTAAGCAGATATGTTAGGCCTGTCTCCAAGACGGTCGGGAATACGTGTAGGGTGCTGAACCAAGTTCTAGATCACTGAGTATAGTAAAGCTGTAAGGTTGGTCACCAGGCTGGTTAGTGAAAGAGGATGAAAGCCAAAGCTGGTGGTGAACATTGAAATCTCCTAGGATGGAGTTTTCAGCGAAGGGAGAGTGGTTCAAGATGTGCTCCACTTCAGAGTTCAAATAGTCAAAGAATTTTACATAGGTGGTAGAGTTAGGTGAGAGTTACACAGCACAGATGTACTTAGTAGCGTGACAATGATGTCTTACCCAGATGGTGGAAAATTCAGAAAAGTCAAAGACGTGGTCACTAGAGCAAGTGATGTCGTTGTGCACGTAGGAGCAACATCCAGCTATGGATTGAAATTTAGGACAGAGATAGAAGGAGGGAACAGAGTAGAGATTGCTGTCAGTAGTCGCCGAGACCTGTGTTTCGGTGAGGAAAAGAAGGTGAGGTTTAGAGGAGGAGAGTTGGTGCTCCCGAGAATGGAAATTGGAACGAAGACCGCGAATGTTGCAGAAATTGATAAAAAAAAAGGGGGTCTGAGGAAGAGGAGGAGGAGGAGGAGGAGGAGGAGGAAGAAAAGGAAGCATGGGAACATGGAAACATGGAAATGCAGGCAACAGAAAGCCTTTTGGCTCATTACGAGGTTACCCGCTCTGGTGTTTTAATCTACTCAACAGTCACTTGGTATCCCTAGAGCAGATGAAAGCACTCCGGTATTCACTTTACTCTTATCGCAAGGAAATGACGGTCGATTCGATTTTTAAATGAGTTGATGGTATTCGCATTTACTACTCCTGGGGGAAGATTATTCCGATTAAATGACTCGGTCTGAGAAGAAACTCCTGCCAATATCTGTATTACACCGCCTCGCTTGAATATGTAAACTGTTGTTTCTAGTTCTTAAGTTAGTCTGTAGCTCAAATAACTTTTAGTCGTTGACATTACTGAAGTTCTTCAGTTACTAGAAAACCTGCATCATTTCACCTCGTAAGCGTCTCTTTTCCAGCGTAAATAAATAAATAAATATATATATATATATATATATATATATATATATATATATATATATATATATATATATATATATATATATATATATATATATATATATATATATATATATATATATATATATATATATATATATATATATATATATATATATATATATATATATATATATATATATATATATTCTAAGTTTTCATTCAATACTTTTTTCCGCTACTCAACTTTCCTCTTATTTACTGACATTCATCGACCCTTTAAATTTCTTTACAATTCTCCTTCTCTTCTTTTTGTTTCTTATTTTTATGCTAAGTGCTTGCCTGTACTTGCTAACTGCATGGCTCCACCCATTCCAAGGCTTCCATGCAATTGACACCCCCTTTTAGTTTATCTCTATATATGCTCTGCAACTTCATAATGCATCAGTAAACCAGTTTTTTGTCCTTTTATTTTCACGTCCAAGATCTGGAACAGCCTTTCTTCGTCAGTACATATTTCCTCCGACTATAAACTGATCGCTGTTAAGAGGTGATTATAAAAATTCAAGTTTCGTTGGAACTTTGCTAATCCTCCTTTTGTGGAAATGGTGTGTGCGTTTTTATTTGTCTCATATTATTAAACGTCAAGAAAATTCTTCCAATAGGATTCCTTCTGTTTCTCCATCCCAAAATTTCAAGACCAGTGCCCGTCCCAGTACTTCTTCTTTTACTTTTACACTCTTATGCCTTTCTCTCCATTTTCCTAATCTACCTCTCTAACTCGCTACTTCTACCTGCTTCCTCCTCCTCCTCCTCCTCCTCCTCCTCTTCTTCCTCCTCCTCCTCCTCCTCCTCCTCCTCCTCCTCCTCCTCCTCCTCCTCCTCCTCCTTTTCTTCCTCTTCTTCCTCTTCTTCTTCCTTCTCCTCCTCCTCCTCCTCCTCCTCCTGTTCTTCCTCTTCCTCCTCCTACTCACTGATTAATGTACAAGATAAACTTCACTGGCCAGGCGCGCGAGGAACGGTGATACTCTGCTGCCGTGGCTATTACTGCCTCTTCATCCTCCACCTCCAATCCAATTATCACAGATTATGCACGCAAGGTGTTCTCAGGTGTGAAGGCGAAGGTGTTACTGGGAGGGAGCAGCAGTCTGAATAGGAGTGCGAAGGGAGAGGGAGGAGCAAAAGACAGAGGGAGGCAAAGGAATGTGGGAGGAGAAGCGCATAAATGGAAGGGGATTATTCGGAAAAAGCTTGTTGGATGAACAAGAAAGTGTAAGTAGTTCGGGATGAGTAATAAAGGGAGAAAGGGAGCAAGAAATGGGTGATATTCAAGACAAAATGTTTGAGCAGGGAGAAGGTAGGTAGATAAATATAAGGATGAACATCATTGTGAGAGAGCTCTTGCAATGGTCAAGGAAACGTTGGGAATGTGGTGTTGAAGGGGAAAAGGAAAGAAGTGAAGCATCATAGTGTGAGGGTGACAATAGATGTGATAGAAGACAGGAGAGAGGTAGCGGGAAGGCAGGCCATGAGTGTAGTCTCTGGTGACGCTTGTCTAGAAAGTCTAAAGTAATTTAATTTAAGCTTGGCACATCTCTGGTATCTCTTTCAAGCTGATGAGGGGAGAACGAAGTTTTGTTATGTCTGCAAGGGAAGAGTCTGTAATGGGAAGCGACGGGATAGTGCCAGTGACAACGTGGAGGGGTAGAAAAGGAGGTAAAGAAGAGGGAAGGGAGAAAGCGGTAATGGGAAATATGGATATGGAATGGAGGGGAAAGCTCTCTTTGTAAGGCGGCTGTCAAGACTTCACAAAGTTTGAGGTCTGATGAGAGTTATCAAGTAACTTCTTGCATATAGGTGAGGATGTTAACTTGGAGCAGTTGTCTTATAATATCTGAGCACTAAAAATACGCGAATAATACAATTTTACTAGTTGATTTGTGTCCTAATAGACGGTTTAGATAAATAATTAAATGCAAGAAATCAGGGAGAAAAGTACTGACTAAAACACCTATTATTAAACAATGTAACAGGGAAAGTCTAACGTCGAAAATGGTGCCATTAATAAAAACACTCCACCCAGCGATGAGAGGAAGTGGACATTATATCGAAACTTATCTCTTACGAATGATGCAAGTAATTTAAGCAATCACTCGTAAGCTGGCTCAAATTAAAACTAAGCACACACATCATTTGTTAAGGTAAATGTTTTCTCCTTCGAGAAAAGCAATTACTTCCAGAATCTTATATGAAAAATAAAACATAAGTGTCTTTCATATAAAATCAATCTCATGTCGTTTTATGTTATTCATTGTTAAATTATTAAGTAATTCTCTTTCAAACATAAATAAAACACACACAAACAAACAAGCAACACACACACACACACACACACACACACACACACACACACACACACACACACACACACACACACAAGCATATTTTTTGGATATTCGATTACCATAAACTATTTCACTAATTTAACAAGAAAAATTACTGAAAGTTGCTTTGGTCTTTTTTCATGTGAATTATTATCGGCAAATTATAATAAAATGGTGTAACAGGTGCATCGCTTACTTCATTATTTACGAAGGCAATCAATTAGGAACGTGCTATACCGTTTACTTCATATATCAAGCGAAAATAACAATAAACATAAACTGGGCAAGATTTACTCTTAATGTGCCCTCATTAATATCTCATTAATATACACAGCGGCGAGCCAGGCGTCGCCAAGTAATGGTGTGTGTGTGTGTGTGTGTGTGTTAGAGAGAGAGAGAGAGAGAGAGAGAGACCTAAATCGCGCAATGATATCGAGTGAGAGGGTTTTCATTTTTTGCAGCATCATAAGGCCTTGTTTCGCTATGATATCATGTTTCCGACTACCACCGCCGCTTCTCTCTCCCTCTCGGAACCGAGACCATTGACAAGTGACAGGTGACCTATATAAGATATGAAGCGCAACCTTAGGTAGATAGCAATGGTTGCAGAAGTAGCAGTAGAAGTAGCAGTAGAAGTAGTACATCAAAATTAGTGGCTGAAGGCAATATATCTTCTATGCCTCATACTACAAATTCCTTTTAATGGGAAACCTGAAAAACATGGCCTATAAAATAGTAAAAATAGTGCTAATACGACTAAGTCTTGTTTTATTTCACCACTTCTCTCCCTTTCGCTACAAAAATCCACCTGAATGGCTACCTTAAAAAAATAAATATGAAAAAAAATCGACCCGTAAGTAAAAAAATCACTTCAGCGGAACAGCTCCATCGTGCGATTTGCGGTGGTGCTCTCGCGGACACGACAGGTGAATGTTGCAGGTGCGTGTCCGTGGGTCGGGGCGAGGGTGGCCAACTCTATCATCTCCACCTGGCTGGCGCGCGACGCTAAGGCCACGAGACAGAGCACGACACGGGTTAATGCTGGCTCTGTCGCGGTCCGGGGTGAGCAGGTGAATGAGATGCCTGAGTGGAGGGCGAAAGAGGGAAAGGTAGAGAAGGACAGGTAAAGGGAGTAAAGGAATAAATGAGGAAGAGTTAGAGGAAAAGTGATGGAGAGAGGTGCAAATATGTGTCTGTATGGTGAGTTTGGGAAGGGCTGAGACCGATGTGCTAAATGATCTGTCCGAGTTAAAGAAATGTAAATGTTGTTGTTGCTTGTGGCGTGGAAGGTGATATGTTTTTCGAGAGTAAATAATTGGTTGAAGGAGATAGATGGCATGTTAGGTAATACTGGTATGCTCTGTAGATTTGTAGATGTGAGGGGTGTTACATTAGAGAACTGCTAAAAAAGTGGATACTGTGAATAAAGAAAAGGATAAAAAGTGCATTCGGAGATGCTAAAGGAAACGGGCTGCGGCCTCTTTTGAAAGTAGCGATTAGAGTTCCTCTTCGCCATTCAACATTAATTGCATTTTTAAACTATAATTCCTACTTGTAATCGCAGCCACGTGCATTTCTTCCCTTAAATCATACCCTAACAACCCCTGAATGCAGCAGGAAGGCATAACTCTTTGCCCAGCACCCGGACTCGCTGCCTGCCGGGGGACACCTCGACTGTAGCTAATACTTGGTTTTCTCATTCCCATCACAAGGAGGTGAGGGTGGGGAGAGGGGGTCATTAATGTGGTGTTGACACGCTAATAGTCTATAACCCTCCCTCCTCCCCCTTTCCCAGAAGAAGAGGTAATTAATGGCCTTGTACACAACAGGGGTAGTCCGCGGGTCACCTGCCGCAGAGGCGGCCACGGTTGCGAAAGAACCTGCGACTGGCATGGGCGGGCAGGTGTTACGGGACTCACCTCCTGTTGGGTGGAGGGAGGGATGTGTCTCCTCCCGGTGACGGCGGTGGAACATACGATGCTTTATGAGTCAATTATTTTGCCCTGGAGCCACCCAGCCAGAGTTGACGTCACGCCTCCATAAACAACAGTGGCGGAGTTAATAAATTTCCTGTTGGTGAAGCTAATGTGTGCCACGTCGCCGCTTGTGCCGCCACACACCCTGCCCGAGCCTTGCTAAAGAGGGTGAGAACGACATTTTTTTGCGGCCATTATGTGGACGACGATACAACAAGAAAGGCGGTGAGCCTCACGACACCTGAATACCTGCACACACGATTAGGAATTTATTTTTGCTCTTTCTCTAAGGGAAAAAGGGAGGCTGGGGAAAAGGTGTGGCCCGTATAGTGACCTGAAGTATAAAAAAGGTCTCTCTCTCTCTCTCTCTCTCTCTCTCTCTCTCTCTCTCTCTCTCTCTCTCTCTCTCTCTCTCTCTCTCTCTCTCTCTCTCTCTCTCTCTCTCTCTCTCTCTCTCTCTCTCTCTCTCTCTCTCTCTCTCTCTCTCTCTCT
Source organism: Eriocheir sinensis (assembly GCF_024679095.1). Taxonomy (NCBI): domain Eukaryota; kingdom Metazoa; phylum Arthropoda; class Malacostraca; order Decapoda; family Varunidae; genus Eriocheir; species Eriocheir sinensis. The sequence goes on from NC_066535.1 coordinate 1,367,051, forward strand.
CTCTATCTATCTATCTATCTATCTCTCTCTCTCGCAGCCTTAGCCACGTCCTGGTTATATAACAAGGCCGCCCCATCGTTTAATTGGGCCTACAAACACGTGGCCTTAATGATGTTATAAAGAGCCTGTTGAGGGGTGAGTAGCCAGCCCGAGATGCTGGGGAGCCTTGAACCCTAAAGTAGGTAGGGGGTTCGAGAGGGATACAAAGGTAGGAAGGGAAGACAGCGGAGGAGTATAATGAGACATCATAGTTAAGATTAGGGGATGAAAGAGTTAAAGGAAGGACTGAAAAGATGAACATGGAAATCAGAAAAGTAAAGATAAGCAGAAGCGAAAGGAAAATGAAGAGAAGTAAGCGGAAGAGACAGGTGCGAAGAAATGTGGTGTTAAGGAAAGAGAGAAATGATATGGAGAAAGCAAAAGGAATGGAAATGAATAATTTCAAAGAAACATTACAGACCAAAATAACCGTTATATATATATATATATATATATATATATATATATATATATATATATATATATATATATATATATAGAGAGAGACGAACTCCCGTTGAGAGCAGACATGTGGCCGGTAGCTCCTGACCTCATCGCCGAGTCAGGTCAAGCCGGATCGAACCGGATAGTAACATAGGTGTGGCTCAACTACCCTAGCTTGCTACCTCGTCACCCACGGCCCACGGCCCAACGGCATTACCGCGCCCTACCACCTCGCGCCTCCAGTAGAGGGCACGTGTTCCCAGGCTCCTGAGTGTGTGACCCAGCCACCACCGCCGCGCCCCTCAGTAGAGAGCCCTTCTTGCCCCCCACGTGTGTGCTGCCCCCTGCGCCCCTTTTGCCCCCCACGTGTGTGCTGCCCTCTGCGCCCCTCTTGCCCCACACGTGTGTGCTCCCCTCTGCGCCCCTCACGTGTGTGCTCCCCTCTTGCCCCCCACGTGTGTGCTGCCCTCTGCGCCTCTCTTGCCCCACACGTGTGTGCTCCCCTCTGCGCCCCTCACGTGTGTACTCCCCTCTTGCCCCCCACGTGTGTGCTGCCCTCTGCGCCCCTCACGTGTGTGCTCCCCTCTTGCCCCCCACGTGTGTGCTGCCCTCTGCGCCCCTCACGTGTGTGCTCCCCTCTTGCCCCCCACGTGTGTGCTGCCCTCTGCGCCCCTCACGTGTGTGCGCCCCTCTTGCCCCACACGTGTGTGCTGCCCTCTGCGCCCCTCACGTGTGTGCTCCCCTCTTGCCCCCCACGTGTGTGCTCCCCTCTGCGCCCCTCACGTGTGTACACCCCTCTTGCCCCCCACGTGTGTGCTGCCCTCTGCCCCCACGTGTGTGTGTGCCCTCTTGCCCCCACGTGTGTGCTGCCCCCTGCGCCCCTCTTGCCCCCCACCCCCACGTGTGTGCTGCCCCTGCGCCCCTCTTGCCCCCACGTGTGTGCTGCCCCTGCGCCCTCTTGCCCCCACGTGTGCTGCCCCCTGCGCCCTCTTGCCCCCCCACGTGTGTGCTGCCCCTGCGCCCTCTTGCCCCCCCCACGTGTGTGCTGCCCTCTGCGCCCTCTTGCCCCCCACGTGTGTGCCCTCTGCGCCCCTCTTGCCCCACACGTGTGTGCTGCCCTCTGCCCCTCTTGCCCCACGTGTGTGCCCTCTGCGCCCCTCTTGCCCCCACGTGTGTGCTGCCCTGCGCCCCTCTTGCCCCCCCACGTGTGTGCTGCCCTCTGCCCTCTTGCCCCCCACGTGTGTGCTGCCCGCTGCGCCCTCTTGCCCCCCCACGTGTGTGCTGCCCCTGCGCCCTCTTGCCCCCCACGTGTGCTGCCCTCTGCGCCCCTCTTGCCCCCCCACGTGTGTGCTGCCTCTGCGCCCTCTTGCCCCCCCACGTGTGTGCTGCCTCTGCGCCCTCTTGCCCCACGTGTGTGCTGCCCTCTGCGCCCTCTTGCCCCCCACGTGTGCTGCCCCTGTGCTGCCCTCTGCCCTCTTGCCCCCACGTGTGTGCTGCCCCTGCCCCTCTTCCCCCCACGTGTGTGCTGCCCTCTGCGCCCCTTTTTCCCCTTACGTGTGTGCTGCCCTCTGCGCCCCTCTTCCCCCACGTGTGTGCTGCCCCCTGCGTTCCTCTTGCCCCCACGTGTGTGCTGCCCCCTGCGCCCCTCTTCCCCCCCCACGTGTGTGCTGCCCCCTGCGCCCCTCTTACCCCCCACGCGTGTGCTGCCCTCTGCGCCCCTCTTGCCCCCCACGTGTGCTGCCTCTGCCCCCTCACCCCCCCACGTGTGCTGCCCTCTGCGCCCTCTTGCCCCCCACGTGTGTGCTGCCCTCTGCGCCCTCTTGCCCCCACGTGTGTGCTGCCTCTCTGCCCCCCACGTGTGTGCTGCCCTCTGCGCCCCTCTTGCCCCACGTGTGCCTGCCCCCCACGTGTGTGCTGCCTCTGCGCCCTCTTGCCCCCCACGTGTGTGCTGCCCTCTGCCCTCTTGCCCCACACGTGTGTGCCCTCTGCCCTCTTGCCCCCCACGTGTGTGCTGCCCACTGCGCCCCATTGTCCCCTTACGTGTGTGCTGCCCTCTGCCCCTCTTGCCCCACACGTGTGCTGCCCTCTGCGCCCCTCTTGCCCCCCACGTGTGTGCTGCCTCTGCGCCCTCTTGCCCCACACGTGTGCTGCCCTCTGCCCTCTTGCCCCCACGTGTGTGCTGCCTCTGCCCCTCTTGCCCCACACGTGTGTGCTGCCCTCTGCGCCCTCTTGCCCCCACGTGTGTGCTGCCTCTGCGCCCCTCTTCCCCCCACGTGTGTGCTGCCCTCTGCGCCCCTCTACCCCCCACGTGTGTGCTGCCCTCTGCGCCCCTCTTGCCCCCACGTGTGCTGCCCTCTGCGCCCCTCTTGCCCCCCACGTGTGTGCTGCCCTCTGCGCCCCTCTTGCCCCCCACATGTGTGCTGCCCTCTGCGCCCCTCACGTGTGTGCCCTCTGCTCCCCTCCCCCCGTGTGTGTGCTGCCCTCTGCGCCCTCTTGCCCCCCCCACGTGTGCTGCCCTCTGCGCCCTCTTGCCCCCCACGTGTGCTGCCCTCTGCGCCCCTCTTGCCCCACACGTGTGTGCTGCCCTCTGCGCCCCTCTTGCCCCACACGTGTGTGCTGCCCTCTGCGCCCCTCTTGCCCCCCACGTGTGTGCTGCCCTCTGCGCCCCTCTTGCCCCACACGTGTGTGCTGCCCTCTGCGCCCCTCTTGCCCCACACGTGTGTGCTGCCCTCTGCGCCCCTCTTGCCCCCCACGAGTGTGCTGCCCACTGCGCCCCTCTTCCCCCCACGTGTGCTGCCTCTGCGCCCCTGCCCCCCACGTGTGTGCTGCCCTCTGTGCCACTATTGCCCCACACGTGTGTGCTGCCCTCTGCGCCCCTCTTGCCCCCCACGTGTGTGCTGCCCCCTGCGCCCCTCTTGCCCCCACGTGTGCTGCCCTCTGCGCCCTCTTGCCCCCACGTGTGTGCTGCCCTCTGCCCCTCTTGCCCCCACACGTGTGTGCTGCCCTCTGCCCCTCTTGCCCCACACGTGTGTGCTGCCCTCTGCGTCCCTCTTGCCCCCCACGTGTGTGCTGCCCTCTGCGCCCCTCTTGCCCCACACGTGTGTGCTGCCCTCTGCGACCCTCTTGCCCCCATGTGTGTGCTGCCCTCTGCGCCCCTCTTGCCCCACACGTGTGTTCTGCCCAGTGCGCCCCTCTTGCCCCACACGTGTGTGCTGCCCTCTGCCCTCTTGCCCCCACGTGTGTGCTGCCCTGTGCCCCTCTTGCCCCACGTGTGTGCTGCCCTCTGCGCCCTCTTGCCCCCCACGTGTGTGCTGCCTCTGCGCCCCTCTTGCCCCCACGTGTGTGCTGCCCTGCGCCCTCTTGCCCCACACGTGTGTGCTGCCCACTGCGGCCCTCTTGCCCCACACGTGTGAGCTGCCCTCTGCGCCCGTCTTGCCCCCACACGTGTGCTGCCTCTGCCCCTCTTGCCCCCACGTGTGTGCTGCCCTGTGCCCCTCTTGCCCCCCACGTGTGTGCTGCCCTCTGCGCCTCTTGCCCCCCCACGTGTGTGCTGCCCTCTGCGCCCTCTTGCCCCACGTGTGTGCTGCCCTCTGCCCTCTTGCCCCCACGTGTGCTGCCCTCTGCCCCTCTTGCCCCACACGTGTGTGCTGCCTCTGCGCCCCTCTTGCCCCCACGTGTGTGCTGCCCTCTGCCCTCTTGCCCCCACGTGTGTGCCCTCTGCGCCCCTCTTGCCCCCACGTGTGTGCTGCCTCTGCGCCCTCTTGCCCCACACGTGTGCTGCCCTCTGCGCCCCTCTTGCCCCCCCACGTGTGCTGCCCCTGCCCTCTGCCCCCCACGTGTGTGCTGCCTCTGCGCCTCTTGCCCCCCACGTGTGTGCTGCCCCCTGCGGCCCTCTTGCCCCACACGTGTGTGCTGCCCTCTGCGCCCTCTTGCCCCCCACGTGTGTGCTGCCCCCTGCGCCCCTCTTGCCCCACACGTGTGTGCTGCCCTCTGCGCCCCTCTTGCCCCCCACGTGTGTGCTGCCCTCTGCGCCCCTCTTGCCCCACACGTGTGTGCTGCCCTCTGCGCCCCTCTTGCCCCACGTGTGTGCCCTCTGCGCCTCTTGCCCCCCACGTGTGTGCTGCCCGTTGCGCCCCTCTTGCCCCCCACGTGTGCTGCCCCCTGCGCCCCTCTTGCCCCGCACGTGTGTGCTGCCCTCTGCGCCCCTCACGTGTGTGCTGCCCTCTGCGCCCCTCTTGCCCCCCACGTGTGTGCTGCCCTCTGCGCCCCTCTTGCCCCACACGTGTGTGCTGCCCTCTGCGCCCCTCTTGCCCCACACGTGTGTGCTGCCCTCTGCGCCCCTCTTGCCCCCCACGTGTGTGCTGCCCTGTGCGCCCCTCTTGCCCCCCACGTGTGTGCTGCCCTCTGCGCCCCTCTTGCCCCCCACGTGTGTGCTGCCCTCTGCGCCCCTCTTGCCCCCACGTGTGCTGCCCTCTGCGGCCCTGTTGCGCCCACACGTGTGTGCTGCCCTCTGCGCCCCTCTTGCCCCACACGTGTGTGCTGCCCTCTGCGCCCCTCTTGCCCCCCCCGTGTGTGCTGCCCTCTGCGCCCTCTTGCCCCCCACGTGTGTGCTGCCCTCTGCCCTCTTGCCCCACACGTGTGTGCCCTGCGCCCCTCTTGCCCCACGTGTGTGCTGCCCTCTGCCCCTCTTGCCCCACACACGTGTGTGCTGCCCTCTGCGCCCCTCTTTCCCCCCACGTGTGCTGCCCCTGCGCCCTCTTGCCCCACACGTGTGTGCTGCCTCTGCGCCCTCTTGCCCCTGCACGTGTGTGCTGCCCCTGCCCCTCTTCCCCCTACGTGTGTGCTGCCCTCTGCGCCCCTCTCCCCCCAAGTGTGTGCCCTCTGCGCCCTCTTGCCCCACGTTTGTGCTGCCCTCTGCGCCCCTCTTGCCCCCACGTGTGTGCCCTCTGCCCTCTTGCCCCCCACGTGTGTGCTGCCTCTGCGCCCCTCGGCCCCCCCACGTGTGTGCTGCCCTCTGCGCCCCTCTTACCCCCCACGTGTGTGCTGCCCTCTGCCCCTCTTGCCCCCCACGTGTGTGCCTCTGCGCCCCTCTTGCCCCCCACGTGTGCTGCCCTGTGCGCCCCTCTCCCCCACGTTTGTGCTGCCCTCTGCGCCCTCTTGCCCCCCACGTGTGTGCTGCCCACTGCGCCCCGCGTGCCCCCCACGTGTGCTGCCCTCTGCGCCCTCTTGCCCCCCCACGTGTGCTGCCCTCTGCGCCCTCTTGCCCCCACGTGCTGCCCTCTGCGCCCCTCTTGCCCCACACGTGTGTGCCCTCTGCGCCCTCTTGCCCCCCCCACGTGTGTGCCCTCTGCCCTCTTGCCCCCACACGTGTGTGCTGCCTCTGCCCCTCTTGCCCCACGTGTGTGCCCTCTGCGCCCCTCTTGCCCCCACGTGTGTGCTGCCCTCTGCGCCCCTCTTGCCCCCACGTGTGTGCTGCCTCTGCCCCTCTTGCCCCACACGTGTGTGCTGCCCTCTGCGCCCTCTTGCCCCACACGTGTGTGCTGCCCTCTGCGCCCCTCTTGCCCCACACGTGTGCTGCCCTCTGCCCCTCTTGCCCCCCACGTGTGTGCTGCCCACTGCGCCCCTCTTGCCCCCCCATGTGTGTGCTGCCCCTGCGCCCCTCTTGCCCCCCACGTGAGTGCTGCCCCTGCCCCTCTTGCCCCCCACGTGTGTAATGCCCCCTGCGCCCCTCTTGCCCACCACGTGTGTGTGCTGTCCCTCTGCGCCCTCTTGCCCCCACGTGTGTGCTGCCCTCTGCGCCCTCTTGCCCCCACATGTGTGCTGCCCTCTGCGCCCTCTTGCCCCCCACGTGTGCTGCCCTCTGCGCCCCTCTTGCCCCCACGAGTGTGCCCCACTGCGCCCCTCTTCCCCCCACGTGTGTGCTGCCCCCTGCGCCCCTCTTCCCCCCCCACGTGTGTGCCCTCTGCGCCCCTCTTGCCCCCCACAGGTGTGCTGCCCCTGCGCCCCTCTTCCCCCACGTGTGCTGCCCTCTGCGCCCCTCTTGCCCCCCACGTGTGTGCTGCCCTCTGCGCCCCTCTTCCCCCCCCACGTAATTATCACCCAGCTGCTTCTTTTCCTCCGCATTCCGGAAGGGATTAGCGCCCGTAGCTGTATTGACCTGACCCGGACGCGTACCTGTACCTCTCGACCCTCATGGCCGGCCCCGCCCTTACCGACTCCACCCAGGCAGTCCACCGCCGCCACAAAATTCAGTGAGCGGGACAGTCTGGCTATGCGTGGGCTAAATTTTGCTCTGTGTGTAGTTTAGGAAGGCTCGGAACATACCCCACCCTGTCACCTACGCGGACGCTGAGGACGCCGCCCCCACTTCCACGCAGCCTCAACAACCGCCTGCAGACTCTCTGCGGAGAGCTTGACGTCGAATTCTTTAACGCCTGGAACGATTTCTACGGCCAGAGTAGACTTTTCCAAAGGGACGGCATACACCTGTCCCCTATCGGGGCAGCCAGATTTGGAAGGCTCCTCAACACCGCCTTACGTAACGCCCGAACAACAAAAAACGACTCTCAGCCACGTCCTTCCATCCCGCCCGTGTAAATAGACACCTCACACCGCAACAGACTCGTAACATTGAACCCTCCAGTACCTCTATTACCAAGCTTCAAGATAACCTAAGAGTCCTTAGTTTCAATGCGCGTAGCCTAAGAAACAAGTTTGATGAACTGCGATGTCTTGCTCTGACAGAAAACTTTGACGTAATTGCTATAACCGAAACATTTATCGACACCACTAATATTGATTTAAGTTCCGAATACAACATAGATGGCTACAGATTCTTCAACAATGATCGTGTAAACCGTAGAGGGGGTGGTGTCGCCCTTTTTGTCAAAAGCTACTTGCAACCTACTGACAAAACACCAAGAAACAGTAACGTTGAACATTTGTGCGTGCGAGTAAACATTGCAAAAGTCAATTTAAATATATCTGTCACTTACAGGCCTGGGCAATCACTTGATGGCGATCTTGAAATGTACAGCGTCTTAAGGCAGTCACTTAATAACAGGGACTCACTGATACTAGGAGACTTTAACCTCCCCCATATCGACTGGGCGACACTGTCGGGTACAGAAGGTGAGTCCCATAGAATGATCGAATTTCTAGAGGAAAATTATCTAAGCCAAATGGTTTCTGACCCAACTCGACAAAATAACATACTTGACCTTGTTATAGCGACCCAAGATAACCTAGTCAGTAATGTCACGGTAGGAGAACACCTCGGTTCCTGCGATCATAAACTAGTGCGCGTTGACATTAGAGCTCAAACATCGGTGACTGAAAATAAAGTTAAGGTGCCCAATTTCAAAAGAGCCAACTTCGTAGAAATCCGACGAAAACTAATAGATATGCAACTATCAGATGACGGCAATGCAGAGGACGCCTGGCTAAACTTTAAAAATCACTTACTCACTCAGCAAGACACATTTGTCCCCGTGTGCGAGAAGCGAATTAACACTAATAAAAGTCCACCTTGGTTTAATAGCGAAATTAAACACTCAGTCAAGGAGAGAAATTGTCTTACAGGTTAAAGAAAGACCAAAGCACGCCCGAAAACATTAGACTTTACAATGATGCAAGGCGACGAGTAAAAGATTAGTGCATCAGGCAAAGCGTAGATATGAAGAAAATATTGCAGCCAACTGTAAAAATAATCCGAAATCCTTCTTCAGTTACATAAACAACAGAAAGGCGATCAGAAGTGGAATTGGACCTTTAACAAACAGCGACGGTGCACTAGTGACTGACAGCCAACACGTTGCAAACCTATTAAATAATTACTTTTCCTCGGTGTTTAATAATAACAGTCCTCCCACCATCACCACCAACACCAGTACTAATGTAAATCCCGAGCATGCATTGTCTAACTTTGAAATAAAACCCGATGAAGTCCTTAAAGCCCTCAAATCACTTAAAACAAATAAAAGTCCTGGACCTGATAAAGTATATCCAACTCTGCTGAAAGAAACAAGGAGCGAAATACACTCCTCCCTCACAACCGTATTCAATATGTCCTTGCGACAAGGCATTGTCCCTTCAGATTGGAAAAAGGCTAACGTGACACCGATTTTTAAGAAAGGAGACAAAAAAGTACCAGGTAATTACAGGCCCATTAGTCTAACTTCGGTTGTAGGTAAACTACTTGAGGGCATAATTAGAGACAAAATTGTGAGTTACCTTGAAAGCCACTCATTAATTGGGGACTCACAACATGGCTTCAGAAACAAAAGATCCTGCCTATCAAATCTATTAACCTTTTATAACGACCTCTTCACTGTTTATGACGTAACCAAATCACTGGACGTAGTCTATCTTGATTTCCAGAAAGCGTTTGATAAAGTCCCGCATCATAAATTACTTTACAAATTAAAGCAAATAGGTATTGACGGTCAGGTAAACCAATGGATCGCGAATTGGTTGAGCAACAGACAACAAAGAGTAGTGATTGACGGATTTAACTCAGAGTGGGCGCCTGTCACTAGTGGCGTCCCTCAGGCTCGGTTCTTGGCCCAGTGCTCTTCATTATTTACATCAACGACGTGGATGTTGGACTCAATAACCGCATTAGTAAATTTGCAGACGACACAAAGATTGGTAACTCGGTTCTGACTGACGAAGACAGGCAAAGCCTCCAGAGGATTTGCACAAAATTTCAGCTTGGTCGGATAGATGGGAGATGCCCTTTAACGTAGACAAGTGCCAGGTCCTTCAAGTTGGAACGAGGAATAAAAAGTTTGATTACGAAATGCGCGGCGTTAAACTCAAAAGCGTTCAATGCGTCAAGGACTTGGGGTCAAAATCGCGTCAAACCTCAAATTCTCACAGCAATGCATCGATGCAGCAAATAAAGCGAACAGAATGTTGGGCTTCATTAAAAGAAACTTTTATTTAAGAATAAGATGTAATACTCCCGCTCTACAACAGTTTAGTCAGACCCACTTGGAATATGCGGTACAGTTTTGGTCTCCCCACCATGCAAAGGATATTGCTAAATTAGAAGGTGTTCAGCGTCGGGCAACGAAAATTATCCCTTCCTTGCGCAACAAATCCTACGAAGAAAGGCTTTCTACCCTTAACATGTTCTCTCTTGAGAAACGTCGCCTCCGAGGAAAACTGATCGAATGTTTTAAAATACTTAATGGTTTCACGAATGTAGACAGATCAACATTGTTTATGATCGATGACACTTTGCGCACGAGGAACAATGGCGTAAAACTCAGATGTAGACAAGTAAATTCAGACTGCACCAAATTTTTCTTCACCAACGTTGTGGTGCGAGAATGGAATAAGCTCCCATCATCAGTGGTCCAGTGTAACACGATTGACTCCTTCAAAAATAAGCTCGACCGTCACTTCCTTCAACTTAATATCAACTAGAGTAGAAATGCAACGTTTTGGAGTCTTCTGATTAATGTAAAATCACTTAGGTTTAAGGACAGACCACCAAGTCTGGACCATGGGGTCTGTGTGGTCTGATTTTCTATGTAAATCTATGTAAATCACAATCTGACCATCAGCCCCACCAGGCCACGACTAGAGAAGAGGACACTTCCACGCCACCTCCCTCACAACCTGGTCTACCTGTCGATCAGCCCCAGCAGACGGCGACAGAAGCAGCCATCGAACTTAGGGAGGAGCTCTTGGGCAACTCCACCGAGGATTTGGTCGACATCGTCCTCAGACTGAAAAACGAAAACTACACCCTGAAAAGCATCGTTAAGAACTACGAGCAACAGGACGAGTGGATCCACCAACAGAGGGAAGAGTTTGTTCAGGCCATTAACGCCATCGACGCTATATAGGCATCTAAACGAGCCCTCACTCTCACCCCCGCCACTCAGGCCACCAGCGCCCTGCCCAGCAAAATAGACAGAGACTGGCAAGAAATTTGCTCCACCCACCCCGGCTGGCAGACCTGGTGGGGCTCAGGGAAGCCTAAGCCCCTGAGGAAAGTGACGACCGACTCTCCAGATGATACACCTGCTCGCACTGCTGCCAGACCCACGCCCCAGCCTTCACAACCAAGCCGCCATTCCCAAACCTCCCAATCCCCCCCGCGCCTCCCCAAACACTACCCTTGTCTATACCTCTCACCGTGGACCCACAGCCCCACGTCACCCCCCTTACCCCTCCCGCCATCACGCACCTGCTGCTATACGCGGCGTTACCCCCAACCGCCTCCCCAGAGGAAGACGGAACAACAACAACAACAGTAACACCAACACCAGCCATCGACAGGGAAGCAGCACACCAAACAGACCACACTACGGCAGGTGCATTCAGCGGGGGCACACTCGCAACGACTGTCGCGTCATCGTCTGCGACTTCTGCGGGAAGAGAGGCAACACCCACGCTGAGTGCAGAAAACGGCAGGCAGAAGAAAGGAACAGCCTGGAGTGCGTATTCTGTCTGCGACGAGGCCACACCGCTGACACCTGCTACACCCGTGTAGCCGAGGAGAGACATGAGCGCCTCCTCAGAACCCTGCTGACGGAGAGACTCCAACTCAACCCACCACCTACCCCCATTCAAACACAACATCCACACCTCGGGCAGATCCCCGGAACAACTAACCGGCCATGACGCAGAACAGCCTTAGAATCCTGTCAGCAAATGTACGAGGCTTCAGAAAAAAACGTTGGCGAGCTCACACACGCCGTCCTCAGGAACCGAGCTGATGGTGGCAGTCGAAACGTTTCTGAACGATGAGTGTGTGACATCGTGTGACAGGATTCCTGGCTACTACCACTGGGAGCGACGCGATCGGAAGGACAGACAGGGCGGAGGTGTGGCTATTTGTTACCGGGAGGGCCTGCAGCTACAGTCACTCTGTCCCTGTCGCCGAGCACATGGAGGCCATGTTCTTCCGCCTCCTCCTCGCAGATATGAGCGCCGTACTTCTCGTCGCCCTGTATCGCCCTCAGTGGCAAAGCAGCAAGCCCCTCACCTTCCTCACCGACCAGCTGGACACCATCCTAGCCACCTACGACTGCCTGAGCACAGCCATCGTGGGTGACATGAACCAGCATATGGTGAGTAGGGCCTTCACTGAGCTGACAGTGGTCCACGGGCTCACAAACCACGTCACCTTTTCCACTCACGTGCGTGGGGGCTCGTTGGACCCTATCTTGACCGACATGCCCGGGGACTCAGTGCACTGCCGCCCTCTGGAGAGAATCGGCAGCTCCGACCGTAATGCGGTGCTGACTGAGCTCGGCCTCAACCCCTCGCGTGAGGAAGCAAGGCAATGCGTCATCTGGCTGTGGCAGCGGGCTGACTGGCAAGCCATGAAGCGGGCACTAGCTGACACTGACTGGGACACCACACTCAGTGGTGACGTTGACCACAATGTGTCAGCCTTCTCTGCCACTCTCCTCCAAGCCCAGAGGCAGCATGTCCCTCACAGGGCATATAAAGCCGACCCACGCGACCAGCCGTGGTTCGGCTATAGGTGCCGACTGGCTGCAGAGAATAAGTACAGCGCCTGGAGGCAATACAAGCGCCGTCCCTCCCAGCGCAACAAGGCTCTGCACCGCGCTGAATGCAAGGCCATGACAAGGACAGCAGCGTGGGCCAGGAAAGGGTGGGAAAACAGCCTCAGGAGGAGGCTGGCGTCCAATCAAGTTGACCCCAAGCAGTGGTGGTCCTTGGTGAAAAAGAGGCAAGGCACCGTCACGTAGGACAGGATCCCGCCTCTCAAGACGCCTGCAGGGGGACTGGAAGTAAAGAACCAGGATAAAGCTGACCTTCTGGCAACCCACTTCAGCAGCAAGATGACTGTCGAGGAGCCAGACACGCAGCCCCCCCTCCTCCCCCGTCTGGGTAACTTTGTCCTGGAAAACCTGGAGATCACGGAGGGCACAGTGACCAAACACCTCCGAGACACCAACACCAGGAAAGCCCCAGGCCCAGATGACAACAGCCCTTTCCTGCTGAAGCACAGTGCAGGGGAGCTGTCGCACCCCCTCACACGCATCTTCAGACAGTGCCTAAGCGCAGGGGCCTGGCCGACCCTGTGGAAAGAGGCTCGTGTCACGCCGGTTTTCAAGAAAAAGGGCAAGACAGACCCAACCTACCACCGCCCACTCTCGCTCCTGTCGGTTGTTAGCAAGATCCTGGAGCTGATTATTGCAGAGCAGCTGACGCGCCACCTGGAGGAGAACCATCTATTGTCTCCTCGTCAGCACGGGTTCAGGAGAGGTCGCTCGGCATCAGACCTCCTCCTCCTGCTCAGTAAGTCTTGGCATGACGCCCTGAACTCTGATCGCCCCTCACTTGTTGTTGCCCTAGATATTGCTGGGGCATTCGTCTGTGTGGCACAGGGGCCTCCTGGCCAAGCTCGAACAGCTCGGCATCACAGGACAACTGCTGCAGCTGTTTTCGAGCTACCTGCACGGCCGGAGTCTGAGGGTAGTGGTGAACGGGTGCACGTCAGGCAGTTACCCAGTCACTGCCAGCGTTCCACAAGGATCGGTACTGGGCCCGATTCTTTGGAACGCATACTTCGACGAGCTGCTCCGTGTCCTACCAGTGGCCTCAGCCTACGCCGACGACTGCACCCTGTCCCACAGCTACACCAGGGAGGAAACTGCGGACGTGATCGAAGCCACCAACCGCCATCTTGGTGACATCATGGCCTGGGGACTACGTTGGCAAGTCAAGTTTGCTGCCGAGAAGACCCAGGCCATGGTCATATCGCGTTCGGGGGAGGACGCCAGACTCCTGCAGGGGCGGCTGAAGTCTGGGGACGACACCCTGGTCATCAAGGACTCCATCAACATCCTGGAGGTGGAGGTCGACTCCAGACTCAGTTTCGACCGCCACCTGGAGTGTGTGGCGCGCAGAGCCTCCCTGAGGGTGACACTCCTGCGTCGCGTGCGGCACCTGCTGTACGCAGACGGCCTCCTGAGGCTGTACAAAGCCCAGGTGAGGCCCGTCATGGAATACTCCCCTCTCCCCTGGATGAGTAGTGCCCAATGTCATCTCTCGCTGCTGGACAGAGTGCAGAGGAGGGCAGAGCGACTCATCCGCGATGCCAGCAGCCATCAGCAGCAGCGACCACATGGACACCAGTGGCGGCAGCGGCAACATGGACAGCAGCTACATCACCAGCAGGACGCCCCCCGCTGTATTCTCGACATCCTCAGGCACCGGAGAAGGGTTAGTGCCATCACAGTCCTACACAAGGCCCAGGTCCAACACACACCTCACCTGGCGGCACTACGGGTTCCTAGGAGGAGAACCCAGCACACCAGGAGAGCGGCGGTGGCTAACGTCCTCCTTGAAATCCCGAGAAGCCGCACAGCCAGGTGCCAGAGGGCCTTCACGAGTGCCACGGCCCACCTGTGGAACGCCTTCACGGGTGAAGTGGGCGTTAGGGCAATGAACACCCAGCAGGTGAGGGTGGCGGCTCATGCCTGGTGTCGCCTAGTCACCTCCGCCTGAGCACAAGCACAACTAGTGACAATGCTTTAAGATAGGCGACCTCAAGACAGAGGTCGTCCTTAGCATGGAGACAATTTCCCCGCCCCTTTTGTCATATGTATTTTGATGTTTAAATAAAAGAGAGAGATAATCAAGCAAATTTACCAAAAAAAAAATAGCAGAGAAAAATAGAATGAAGAGAAAGCTATGGAAAAGTTAGTGTGATAAACTGTTTGGAAGGGAAATAATGAAGAGGAAAAACAACATTGTAAAAGAATGAACAGAGAAGCGAGACAGTGCAAAATAAAGAAAAAGAAAACAGAAAGGTAAAGATCGAATGGGAAAGGAATTAAAGAAAAAAAAAGTTAAGGCAAAGGATAATGGGGAGGAGAACGGAAAAGGGAAAGGAGAAAAGGGAGACAGAAAGCAGGAGAAAGTATATACACAAAAAAAGAGAGAACGAGAAGAAAGAAACGAAGGAAGAACTCGAAAGACGAAAAAGGGAAGGAACGGGGTACAGAAGGAAAAAAGAAAAGGAAAGAAAGAAAGTATAGGAAAAAAGAAGTAAACACTTGAAAGGAGGTCGGGAAGAAGGGAGGGAGAGATTATCTAAAAAAATGAGGAGATAAAGTGAGTCAGAAAAAAAACGAAGAAGAGGAGAGAGAAAGAAGGAGGGAAGGAAGACACACGATGAAAGATAAAAAAAGATAGAAAAGAGGGAGAAAAGATAAGCGAGGGACCGAAGGGAAAAGCATTGAAAGGAGGAAGAGAAAATGATAAGATCTGAGGTGTGGGAGAGTGAGAGAAAGGGTTGCAGATGAAGATAAAGGGAGTACGGGAAGTGATAAGAGAAGAGGAAAAGAAAGAGAGAAGGAAAAAAGAGATAAAAGAAAAAAAAATATCGGAGAAGTGACGGGAGGAAACGGATGGGAGAAGAAAGGAGCAAAAATAGGGCGATATGAAGAAAGAAAGAACGAATGTCATGAGAAGAGAGTGAGGAGAGGGAAAAAGAGGAGAAAGGAGAGTAAAAGAACGTAATGATCGTAAAATATAAATACGACACAGGAGAAAGCAGATAAGAGAAAGGAAGGGAAGGAGAGACAAAGTGACAGGGTAGAGAGGGGGAAGAAAGGAGGGAGGAAAGCAAGGAGGGAGGGGAAGGGAAGGAAGGGGGAGACATGGTGACGGGGTAGAGAGAGGCAAGAAAAGGAGGGAGAAAAGCAAGGAGGAAAGGGAAGGGAAGGAAGGGGGAGACATGGTGACGGGGTAGAGAGAGGCAAGAAAAGGAGGGAGAAAAGCAGGGAGGGAAGGGAAGGCAGGGTGTAGCTAGACATATCTTGGCTCCTCTGTCGTAAATTTCTTCTGAATATAATATCGAAAACGCTTTATAGTGGAGTGGGACTTTTATATTTTCGATGCGCTAGACGTAATCGAAGGCCTCATGCACTCTCCTGCGGCTCAGTTCGGCTTTATTATATCTTATCATTATATTTTGGGGGGGTATTTATTAATTTCACCACTCACCTCTCTCTCTCACTCTCTCTCTCTCTCTCTCTCTCTCTCTCTCTCTCTCTCTCTCTCTCTCTCTCTCTCTCTCCCCCCCCCCCCCCCCGGCATGCACACAAGGGCCGTGCCGCCCCACCTTGCTTGTACCTTCATGATTTATTGCCGGCGCGGGTGACCAAGGGTGGGACAGGTCAACGCCAGCCCCGTGGTGATAAATATCCGGACGCTCTTCTGTTCCCGGAGCATTCCTTTTAAAAACACTCACAAATTTGTAGGTTAGCAAAAAACAATGTGAAAGTAGTAGATAATTGTTCTCCATTATGTTACACTACGTAAGATAATATGACGATAAAAGTAATGAAATAGTTTGCGAAAGTTAGATTAGCAGTGCTTTGTGTGATGAAAATACTTTAAAAACAAACCAAAATAATTTTGAGAGTGTGTGCGTTAATGGACGACAAGTAGCATCATAATTGAAAATTCTCGTCTGTCATAATGGCAATGAAAATAGCATCTAAGTGGTGGTTAAAATATTATTAGTGTTACTTTTCTTGTTGCGACTCATGCGAATTTGATAAAGTCAAGTTGATGTTCTTAGGTTTACATATATTATACCCACTGTAGAGATAATGGTGATTTCGGTCGGACGAGTAATAATTGTGATGATGATGATAACAACAGCAACAGTAATGATAATAATAATAATAATAATAATAATAATAATAATAATAATAATAATAATAATAATAATAATAATAATAATAATAATAATAATAATAATAATAATAATAATAATAATAATAATAATAATAACAATAATAATAATAATAATAATAATAATAATAATAATAATAATAATAATAATAATAATAATAATAATAATAATAATAATAATAATAATAATAATAATAATAATAATAATAATAATAATAATAATAATAATAATAATAATAATAATATTAATAATAATAATAATAATAATAATAATAATAATAATAATAATAATAATAATAATAATAATAATAATAATAATAATAATAATAATAATAATAATAATAATAATAATAATAATAATAATAATAATAATAATAATAATAATAATAATAATAATAATAATAATAATAATAATAATAATAATAATAATAATAATAAGAAGAAGAAGAAGAAGAAGAAGAAGAAGAAGAAGAAGAAGAAGAAGAAGAAGAAGAAGAAGAGTAAAACTACTAATAATACCGAAAATAAAATAGTAATGTTATAAGAAAAAATATTACAAAAATAAAGCAGTCATAAAAATTGAAATATTCTCATAATTCTAAGAAAAAGATAATAAGAACATAAGAAGGAAGCTTCTCTAAACTTAAACCCGCTTAACCTCACCATCTCTGAGTTTGCCTAACCTTTTCTTTTAAGTATCTATCGCACTGTCACTCATAACATGACTGCAAATCCAGTTCCAGTCATCCACCACGCAGTGACTTTTTAATCTAAATACATCCAACCTATAGCCATTATTACGTGTTCTACCCGGCTCTGTTACCATCAAAACCTTATTAGCATCACCTGTATTTTAAAGCTCTTCATCTATCATAAACTTTGATCAAGTCTCTTCGCACTTTATCTTTCAAGATTGTGCAAAGTGATATGTTTAAGTCATTCCTCAAATGGCTAGTTTCTCAACCAGTTAATCGTTTTTGTCATCCTAACCTGCACATACTGTACTCCTCTCAGTCTGATTGCATTGAACCCTTGGAAGGAAAGCAGAGCTCACTAAGACTTAAGTTCCTCTCACATCTAGATCTGCTTAAGGGAGTGTCATATGCACGTGTTATTCACTGTGCCTTCGCAGGATCATGGGGTATCGTTGGAATGGCTTCCTGCCGAACCAACGACTACTTCGAAAAAATGTACCAAGGCCTGTTACCACTTTAGTTCGTGAGCGCCAACTCCGGCTATATGGCCATGTGGCACGCTTCCCGGACGTCAATCCTGCCTATAGGGGTTTCTGTGCGAGACAACTCTGAGTGAACGATACCAAGCCCACGCAACTCATAGATCCTGCCAAGAGTGGCTTAGAATGGGATAGGTAGCCTCGTAGGGGCTCGGTCAGTGGGACCGTCCGGGGTAGGGGCGGCGGGTGATTGAGGAGACGTGGCCCTTTTAATTAGCAGGTGTCCATGCTTCCTACACTCAAAATGCTCCACTTTTCGAAAATAAACTCCATTAGTCACTTTCCCGCCTTATCATTATATTTGTTAAGTTTGTCCTGAAGTACAGCAGCGCCCAGATCTGATTTATTTACTCAGTCGATCTTTGTATCACCCGCAAACTTATTAATATCCCTACAAAATCATGTGCCAACCAAATACCAAATACTCCTTGCTTCCTTCTGCTTAAACAAGCCCTGATTAAGATTATCATCTACGCCGTAAGGCTGAAAATTTAGTAATAGCCGGTGGCGAGAAACTTTGTCGAACAATTTACTTAAACCTAGTTTCCATTTCTACCTACCGACTCAAATACTTTTTATAGAAAGACAAAAGATTGGTGATGCATGGTGTGAAGTTCGTGAATAGATGCTGTGAGTCATGCATTAATCTATGTCTCTCCACCTGGTCCCCAATGAGAGAGAGAGAGAGAGAGAGAGAGAGAGAGAGAGAGAGAGAGAGAGAGAGAGAGAGAGAGAGAGAGAGAGAGAGAGAGAGAGAGAGAGAGAGAGAGAGAGAGAGAGAGAGAGAGAGAGAGAGAGAGAGAGAGAGAGAGAGAGAGAGAGAGAGAGAGAGAGAGAGAGAGAGAGAGAGAGAGAGAGAGAGAGAGAGAGAGAGAGAGAGAGAGAGAGAGAGAGAGTGTGTGTGTGTGTGTGTGTGTGTGTGTGTGTGTAAGGATGGGGGGTTGCACACACCACCTTGCACTTTGCACACAGTGGTGTCCTCGTGGTTGGTCGGCCCACCCTCAGGCATCGGTTCCTCTCTAATCATACCTTTCCCTCACCTGTGCACGCGAGACAGAGGCGAAAGTAGCCACACGCTGGTCCTTATGGTTAGTGTGCATTCGTGAACTTTGCTTAGATACCAAAAGGAGTTCTCTCTCTCTCTCTCTCTCTCTCTCTCTCTCTCTCTCTCTCTCTCTCTCTCTCTCTCTCTCTCTCTCTCTCTCTCTCTCTCTCTCTCTCTCTCTCTCTCTCTCTCTCTCTCTCTCTCTCTCTCGCTTACTTCTCTTCTCACATTTCATCTTTCACCTTCATACTTCTTTCCTCTCCTATAATATCACACGTCAGAGAGGTCATGTAAGGTCACAGTGGTGAAGTGGGTAAGTGAGGTCACGGGGTTCAGGTCATGTCTATTACCTCACGTCTTCACACGTCCGCCTTGGTGCGTTGGTCGTGGTGGCGATGGATGACTGGCAGCTGCAAGGTGAGATGTTTTCATACTTTTTACTTAATATTTGGTGTGTCTTCCTTTTGTTAATGAAAAAAAATGAGGAGGTGAATGGATGCTCATGGAGCAAATCAATGGTTCTTATTAGAAATCCCTAAATGTTGATTGAGTTATCGTTACGAATATATAACCCGCTATTTATCTTTAGAAACGATCCCTTGCTTAAGGTTATGTTTAAGAGCACATCTGTTAGATCACCTCATCTCAATAGCTGACCAACAGTCTATGCAGAGCAGGCGTACATATTTCTCTCATACAAAGGCTCAACGTGCACTGTGCTCCTCCTTTGTCTTTCCTCCTTCTGCTTTGTCTATACACCTGGCCACATACTCGTGAACAGAGAAACTGGCTGCCCCCTTAGTTTAAAGTTCCAATCATGTCTCGTATACACACATAATCTTTCTCTCTGTCCTCCCCTCCGTTCACCTGATCGACTCCCTCTTTAGTATTCAGATCCTCTCTCTTCTCCTTTAAGTATCTCAAGCTGGTACTCAATTCATGTTTCTTTGATTTTTTTTTTTTTAATTGACTTATAGCACCGGTAGGCTTTCTTCAGGAGCCTGGTGGTCGGCTCAAGGCTGTCATGGCGCAGGTAAGTGTTTATATTGGCTCATGCTGCCACCCGGAGCTCATTCTTGATTCACTTGGACAGTTCTTCTGGAGTCCGGGTTGATAGATGGTCTTCAGGACAGCATGTGAGTGGTTTTAGGCCACTCGGCAGTGGCTGAAAAATCCCATGTGGTAGAAACGAATTCGAACGTGTATCGTTCAGTACGCAGCGAACACGGGACCAGCACGCCAACTATTCAGCCACCGCCTGCTTGATGTTTCTCAGAATGTATATGTAGCTGATAAACACGATCAACTGCTTCCTTGGCGGTCCATATCACGCTCCATTTTAGTTTTAGTTGTTCCAGTTGCCGCTAAGTTAAATAAGACTATTATTAGCATTTCCAACAACGCATTAGATGATGGGCTCGGTTAAAAGAAACTATAAGTGGCAAACAAGCACAGATAAATTTAGATATGAAGGCTCTGAGATTAGATACTCTTCGTCTGAAGGAGTCTAGAGAACTAGGAGGAGGAAACACTGGCCGTAAAATTGCTCTAAGAGCTCCACATACATACTAATACAATCCTAAAAGTTTTCTTTTCATACAAGTCAGTCTAATTTTGCCTAACAAGTTTCCCAAACATGCTAATTTTACATTTGACCCACAAAACTACACGGGATACGACGTACTGGAAGGAGCAAAAGCTAAGTTAACGTTAATTTGGGGGCTGGAGGGGTGTAGGGTAGAAAGCCGTGATTTACTCTCTATCTTACCGCTCATCGGCCCCACGGGTAGTGTTCGCATAATTTTCTCTGCAGTACGGATGAGGGAAAAAATCGTTTCTTAATAGAGGTGCGTATCACATTAAGAAAAATCTGAAATTTAGGAGAAAAGGTAATAGGATCTTCATTATCGATGGAAAACACTCCCCAGTCGCTTGTTCTAAAGGGTGTTTCGATTTCACTTTCAGAAGGAAATAAAAGTTTGCTGTAACCGTTCGCTTTAGTTTTTGTAACTGGTAACATACTCCTGGTAAAGAGAATATTCAATTACAAAGAAAATAGCAAGTTCCAGCGTTACATATTCACAGCAACTTATGTAAATATTAATATTGGAACGTAAAAGAACAGCATTTTAGAAGGAAAAATGTGTACGCCTGTAACAAAAACAGTATGCAAAAGTAAAAACAAAAAAATATCGGAAAGTTTAATGGTTCGAAAGTTTCCATTAGTTATAACACAATTATTAAAGAAGGCATTTTGAAACAAACGGCGCATGATATTTTTTCCATTTTTTTCTCCATCATATATATATATATATATATATATATATATATATATATATATATATATATATATATATATATATATATATATATCAATATATATATATATATATCAATATATATATATATATATATATTGATATATATATATATATATTGATATATATATATATATATATATATATATATATATATATATATATATATATATATATATATATATATATATATATATATATATATATATATATATATATATATATATATATATATATATATATATATATATATATATATATATATATATAATCGATCATATTGACCAATGTTTCCCATAACACTGTAAATAACTTGGTGATTGACTCTAAAAATAATTTATACTTTAGTGAATAATTTTTAAAGGACAAAAAATGACAAAGCTTAAAATGTCAAATACCGGGTTAAAAATAGTGGTGGTGGTAGCGGGAATGTGCTCGTGGTGCAAGTACTGCTACTAAGTTTACTGAAGCGGCAGCCCAGTAGATTTCAAGTGTGTGTGTGTGTGTGTGTGTGTGTGTGTGTGTGTGTGTGTGTGTGTGCGCACGCTTAATTATGTCTATTTGTGTGCGCGAATATGTACCAATCAGTATTTATCTATCCATCTATTAATCAATATATCTATCTAAAGTTATATCTATCTCTCACTCCATACATGTGTGAGTGTATGTGTGTGTGTGGGGGGGGGAGGAGGGGGTCCTTTACGTCTTAGCCTATAGCGCCTAGGCTTTCTTTGTTGAGCCTGGTGGTCGTCCCGTCATGGCGCGGGGAATTTTATAGAGGCGCCGTCTATTCTTGGCTCATGCTGCCCCTCGGAGCTCATTCTTGATTTCCCTTGGACAGTTTCTCTAGTCTGGGTTGATGGGTGATCTTTAGGACAGCATGTGGGTAGTCCTAGGTCACTCTGCGGTGACTGAAACTTCCCAGGTGGTAGTGACGGATTCGAACCCGCATCATCCAGGACGAGGCGAACGCGGGACCGGCACACTACCCTCTCAGCCACCGACACACACACACACACACACACACACACACACACACACACACACACACACACACACACACACACACACACACACACACACCGCAAGGATCTATCCTAGGACCTATACTTTTTCTCATCTATATTAATGATATTGTCAATGCTAGTAATAAATTTAAGTATACCATTTATGCTGACGACACTAATTTACTATTAGATGATAAAAATATAAATAGTTTGCATATAAACATTAATAATGAGCTCAATTCAATTAATATGTGGCTTAAACATAATAAGATAAGGTTAAATATCACTAAAACAAAATACATTATCTTTCAAAACCGATCAGTCACTACTAACATGCCACCTATAACACTTGAAGGAAAAGTACTTGAACGAGTTTCTTATACTAAGTTTTTGGGCGTTTTCATAGATCAAAATATCAATTGGAAATACCAAATTAATTATGTTGCAAATAAACTATCTAGGATATGTGGCATACTGTATCGAATAAGAAATAGCCTTACACAATATCAGTATTTATTATACACTTTGTTACCCGCATCTCATTTATTGTGTATCTGTGTGGGCGTGTACGTGGCCTTCCTTTCTTAAAAAGGTTTCTCAAAATAAGATATTTAGGTGTATGTTTTATATGAACAAGTTTGATTCCACACATAACGTATTTTCCACACATAGATTTCTTAATTTTAAAAACATTCATTGTTATTTTCTACTATTATTTATTTATAAAAACCTCGCACTGATGCATTGAACTCATCCTTTTCAAGTTATTAATACATTGCATAATACGCGCAGGAACAATATAAACCTTATCTCTCCACAGTTCAGGACAGTTCTTTTCAGAAATAGTATTTTATGCTCAGGACCTCAAGTTTGGAATTCTTTGCCAGTAGAAATAAAAAATCTCCTTAATAGTAATAATTTCTCTATTTAAAAGTCAGTAAAAACACTTATTTGCAATCCAAAACAATCACGGTTAAAATTATAATTTATTCCTGAAACATGAACACAAATTTACATTATTAAATCTAATCAGTGAATTGCATAGTACTATTGTCCATATTATTTATATTATTGTTATTATTATTATTATTGTTATTATTATTATTATTATTATTATTATTATTATTGTTATTATTATTATTATTGTTGATGCTGTTGTAGTTGTTATTATAGTTAACATTTTAGATATAACTATTATAACTTCATCTGGTATTATAGTTAATGTTGTTATTTATTGAATATTTGTATTTAGCTTTATGGTTGGGAGCTATCTGCAACCTTTAGAAATATTATTAATAGTGCAATGAAATAAATATACAGTCTGTCGGGAAGCTTCGGCTTGACAGGCTAGATTCGTTAATTATAATTATATTTATATGTATATATCAATGTGTGTATTATATAAACATTACTTACTTACTTATGTGTGTGTGTGTGTGTGTGTGTGTGTGTGTGTGTGTGTGTGTGTGTGTGTGTATATATATATATATATATATATATATATATATATATATATATATATATATATATATATATATATATATATATATATATATATATATATATATATATATATATATATATATATATATATATATATATATATATATATATATATATATATATATATATATATATATATAGAGAGAGAGAGAGAGAGAGAGAGAGAGAGAGAGAGAGAGAGAGAGAGAGAGAGAGAGAGAGAGAGAGAGAGAGAGAGAGAGAGAGAGAGAGAGAGAGAGAGAGAGAGAGAGAGAGAGAGAGAGAGAGAGAGAGAGAGAGAGAGAGAGAGAGAGAGAGAGAGAGAGAGAGAGAGAGAGAGAGAGAGAGAACGTGGGCCCAGTACGCTACCAGTTCGGCCACCGCCTACCCAAGATATAGAATAGATACAGGTAGATAGACGGAGATATAATTTATTTTATACCTCTCGGCCTATGGTGCCAGCAGGGTATCTTGGTGTAGCGTGATGGTCGGCCCAAGCCCGCTGTGGCGCAGGCAAGCGTTTTATAGCGGCACCATTTTGCTTGGCTCACGTTTACCGCCGGAGCTCAATTCTGATCGTCTCTTTTTAGAGAGAGAATCTAAAGTCCGGGTTGATAGGTGGTCTTTAGGACGGCATGTGAATGCTCTTAGGCCACTCAGCGGTGACTGAAAGATCCCAGTTGTGGGGGCGGCCAGGACTCGTACCCGCGTCTTTCTGGACGCGGCGTCGACACGGTAACCACTTTGGCCACCCAGCGCCGGCGGGCTCTCTTGAGGGGGCTCTTGGACTGCCCCCAGGCCTTTAGTGGCGCAAGCAAATTGTATTTATAGTGAATGCCGTGATATATGACTCGTTGCTTGCCCCATGCTGCCCCCCGGTGCTCCTGTCGATCAAAGTCGCTGAAGTTAGGGTTGACTGAAGATTTGTGGGTAATCTTCCGCCACTCGGCGATGGCTTGAAATGGCAACGTGTTTTAGCTGGACTCGAACCTAGGTTCACGGGCTCACCACGCCCGCACGCTGACTATTTGGCCACGGCCTCCCCATATATGTATATGTGTGTGTGTGTGTGTGTGTGTGTGTGTGTGTGTGTGTGTGTGTGTGTGTGTGTGTGTGTGTGTGTATATATATATATATATATATATATATATATATATATATATATATATATATATATATATATATATATATATATATATATATATATTTACCTAAATATATGAGTTCTCGGATCAGTTTGAGGAGCAGAGCATAATACGAAGGTAACTAGGAGCCCCCTCAAAGATGTGTCACAGATATACTTTTGACCACATGGTGTTTGGAAGCCTCGCTTCGCGTTACCTCCCTGTTTATGAAGTTGTTGGGCAGGAGTGTATCCCGAGGAGGAGCCTCGCTCTTTGCTACACCGTTCCCGCCTCTAAAACCAAAATTCTAACTGGAAAACATACTCCAAGCTGCTTTTAGGCAGCTTTACGTCGCTCGTCTATCCCTGCTGTCTCGTATTGCTCTGTGACCCCTTCATATGTAATTGTGTAACAAAGCTAGAAAACATACTGGGGCTAAACGTAAAGCGACTGTACGGGCGAAAGGGAGACAGGGGTTGTGGTAAGAGGGGGGCGGGGGAAGAGAGAGAGAGAGAGAGAGAGAGAGAGAGAGAGAGAGAGAGAGAGAGAGAGAGAGAGAGAGAGAGAGAGAGAGAGAGAGAGAGAGAGAGAGAGAGAGAGAGAGAGAGAGAGAGAGAGAGAGAGAGAGAGAGAGAGAGAGAGAGAGAGAGAATAAATAAGACATGGCATAGGTTTACTTAAAGAACACTGTTTATCGCAACGATTTGAAGCTAAAACTTGTTACTTACATATAGCAAATCAAAAATAACCGCATACTAACCAATAAGAGTCTCATTACGCTGATACAATGTTGCGGGTTTTACACTCGGAAAAATATTACGGCTTGAGAGCAGCGGGAGAAATTTTTTTTTTTGCTTGGAACCACTCCATAATTTTCCACATCATTTGACTTAGTAACCACAGCACGGAAACTTCATTCTTCTTGCATGATGTACTTGTATTTGTTCTGCGTCTCAATCTTTCTCTTTTTTTATATCGGATTATAAACGAAAACTCTTGTTCCTTATAATGTTTACATGTCTTAAATTTGCTCTAAAATTATCGCTTTTTTTCTGATTCCTACTGAAAAACAATCTTCGAAAAAGAAACCTCCTTATGTGTCAAAAAGAAAATGCACATAAACGCTTCTATTTCCTCGGTTACATTTTCTTATCTTCCCCAAAATCAGGAATCTTCAGCATATCACTTTACTAATCTAAGCGGTGAGGTTTATATTTCACATGTTCGCTACGTTAACGTCTGCAGAGTAGAGTGTTTACATTATCTTCACTTGTTTACTGGCCATCACTAGTTTCCTGACCTCTTGAATAGAATTAGTGTGGCTAGAATCAGGCACAGAGAAGCTCGTATTTTTCAAATTTACGTCATCACAACCACCATCTTCATTATCATCATCACCGTCATTATCATCGTCTTTACCAGCAATAAATAGTCCACTGCCGGACAGAGGCATTTCCCAACGTTCTCTGCCTCCTGACTCTCTGTCTGGTATTAACCTGTACTCCTTCATCACCCGGCAAATTACCATATTTAATTATTTAACTTGATCCATTCTCTACCAAAATAATTCATCGGGTCTAACTTTCGTATTGATTGTACTTTTCATCAGTCCTATGTATGATATGACATTCCCAAGGCTACCTTATTCCTATTTGTCCTCAACATACCTTTAAACTTTATCTGCCCCTTAGTCCATGATGCTCGCTCTCTGTCTCTTCGTGTTATATCCAACATTTTTCGCTCAGTTCGTTTAATTCATTTTGTAGCAGTTTCTCTTAATTAATTAAATATCTTGTGAGGTGTCTAAATCTTGAGCCGTGTGTTAAGAATAGCAGGATGAACTTATTGTATTCAGGAAAAGTAATAGATTTCTATATTTGTTATTAATGTTTCCTAAGAGAGCTGCATTCTGATTCAATTATTCTTCCGATGTATTTTTCCTAGACTCGATATGCAATGAATACTTGACCTAGAGGTGTGTATTCCTTATTTTTTGTTGTCCTGCCAACTAATTATTAGATATTTCCCTCGTTTTCTAGACACATATGAAGACCAGTTTTCATATTCTTTTCTCCGCAATTTGTCGTAAGTTTTACTAAAAAATGCTATTGGTAAGACTATGTTATTTCTAAATATAAGATTATTACGTATTCACTGTCTATACTTGGTCTTGCGTTTTGCCGCTCAAAAAACTTTTTTTTTCTTGTAAGAATGATACTGGATCCTGTGTGGCCTTCCCAAACAACTGTGTGATTTTTTTCTTTGTGGGTCATTTTACTCCCCCCCCCACACACACACAGGCCGACCGTCGAACAGGGAGGACGTAGCGCGCGGTGCTCCCCACTGCCTGTGCTGGTTTTCGTCTGCAGACTGGGTTGTGTTTTTGCGGGGTCTGGGAGATGTTCTGAGTTGGGCCCGTCTCCTCTTTAAGCTGGTATAGGATGAGTGGGGGGGATGAAGATGGGGAGTGGCAGACACTGAAAAGAAGAGGAAGAGGAACTGGAGCACGAAAGAAAAGGAACAGTGAGGGAGGTGGAGGCGATTGTTACGAAACTACCGAGACTAGTTTTTTTCTGGATTTTGTAGTAAAAAGTCGGCTTTGTACAAAAGTGTGTTGCTGATGGAGAAGAAATTAAATAAGTGAATTGGAAAGGTAAAGTTCATAGAGGAGGAAGACATGCAAGGTAAGAGAGTACGCAGTCTAGAGGACGGGAAAAAAAAACAGTTCAAGAAAATGAGGAGATGAGAGAGAAGTTGGCGAAATATGAAAAAAAAAACGATGAAGGAAGGCTTAGGAGTCGTAAGAAAGAAAAATGAAGACCTAAAAGCAATAGTGGATAAAGAAGAACCGCGAGTGAGAGAGGAGGTGTTGGGTGAAATGAGGACCTGGAAAGTAGAACACAAATAAGCTAATGTAAACTTCTAGGAGGTAATTGAAAAGCAACTGAAAGAAGAGAAGAAAAATGTAGAAAAAGAGGTAGTCAAGGTTTTGAAAAACAATGAAGATTTAGTAAGGGATGTGGCTGACAAGAAAAAATGTACATAATAATATTTGGAATGAAGGAGAATATAACGTTTAAACCAAGAAGGGAAAAGGAGGAACTAAATCAGTGAAGGACTTACTGAAGAACCTATATGATGAAAAATTACACAACCTTGAGGAGGAGGTGGATGAGATCGTTAGGTTGGGTCCTTATGTAGAAGGTAAAACGAGATCAGTGAAATTAAGATTAAAATTCCAGCAGGTAACAGAGGAAATTTTGTATAGAGCAACATAAACTAAAAGAAATAGATGAATGTAAGGATATATATATATATATATATATATATATATATATATATATATATATATATATATATATATATCTATATATATATATATATATATATATATATATATATATATATATATATATATATATATATATATATATATATATATATATATATATATATATATATATATATATATATATATATATATATATATATATATATATATATATATATATATATATATATATATATATATATATATATATATATATATATATATATATATATATATATATATATATATATATATATATATATATATATATATATATATATATATATATATATATATATATATATATATATATATATATATATATATATATATATAAAAAAACAGAAATGAAGAAGAAAGGAAAAAATGGAACGAAACGCAGGCAGAGGTAAAGGAGAAAAATAATGCAAGAACAGAAGAGGAAAAAAATAATTTGGGGGGGAGAGTTTTGGGAGACAGGGTGAAGAAATGGTACATAAGGGAAAAGCCATAACTGATCAGAAATTAGACAAAATTGGAGCAACTAAGGGCTTAAGTGTGATGTACACCAAGGTAGATGGGATACCTAGAAAATTGGAATTACAAGATTACCTAAAGGAAAAAGAACCCGAGATTGTGTGTTTAACGGAAACAAAGTTAAAGAGGAAATTCAAATAGTGTTTAATAGTAACTACAATATATGGAGTTAACGGGTTATGGAACAGAGAAGAATATGAGACTATGATTGAGTATACTATTCACTGTTTGAGTAGGTTACTTAAAGCAAATAAAAGAGTCTTGTTGGTTGCATGGGGACTTTACTGTAACTGCAAAGAGATAAATTGGGAACATTCGAAGGTGGAAGAAGTGAGACGGAATGGGGGAAAGATTTTTAAAACTGACTATGGAAAACTTAATGATGCAATGGGTGACTGAAAATACAAGATATAGGAATGATGACGAACCAGCAAGACTGAACCTGGTACTGACGAATGGAGTGCACCTAATAAATGAGTTAATATATTTGTGTTCCATGGGAAAAGTGATCATGTTGGAAACCGATGAGGATATCACTGAGGAAGACGAATCATACAAAGGAAAAAGGAGAAACTACAAGAAAGTGGACATAGAAAATCTCAAGAAATATTATGAAAAACAGGACTGGGAAAAGCTAAAAAGAACAAACGAGGTGCAGGAAAAGTATGATATTTTCATAGAGGCATATGATACAGGAGTCAAAAAATATGTCCCATTATATAAACCGATAGAAAGAGGAAAGCAAGATTGGTTTAATGCAAGATGCAGGTGCAAAGAAAAAAAGGGACAAAGCGTGGAAAAGATTGAAAAGAAATAAGAACCAAAGGAATAAAGAAGACTTTAAGATAACAAGAAATGAATATGTGAAAATAAGGAGGGAAGAAGAGAAAGGTTACGAAAAGGATATTGTTGAAAAGTGTAAGGAGGAACCTAAATTGTTCTATAGATTTATAAATGGAAAAGCAAACTAAAGGAAAAAATAGAAAGACTGAAAGATGGAAATATGATAATTGAAAATCCTAAAGACATGACTGAGCTACTAAACAAGAGGTTTCAACAAGTTTTTACAAAAGCATCACAATTTAATGAACCACAAGATGATAAAATAAATGTTCAAATGGAGGAAGTAATACTAACTAAAGAAGAAATATTTTAAAAAATGGAGCTGGAAGAGAAAAAAAAGCAATAGGACTGGATGGAGTTTCAGGTTTTATTTTGAAAGAATGCCGAGATCAGTTAGTTGGACCGGAATATGAGATCATAAAGTGCTCATTATCAACTGGTAAATTACTGAAGAAATGGCGAAGGGCTGAGGTGGTTCCTATATATAAAAGCGGGAAAAAGGAAGAAACTCTTAAGTCTAAACAATAGACCAGTATCATTGACCAGTATAGTCTGTATAATATGTGAAAAAGTGATAAAGAAACAATGGACAAAATTTTTTGAACATAATATAATTACAGAAAAACAGTATGGTTTTAGAAAACGGCGTTCATGTGTAACAAACTTATTGAGCTTTTACTCGAGAGTGACGGACATGACACAAGAGAGCTAGGGATGGATGGGTAGACTGCGTGTATTTGAACTTGATAAAGGCTTTCGACAAAGTTCCACATACAAGATTATTATGGAAGCTGGAAAATAGAGGAGGATTGAAAGGGAAACTAAAAAAATGGATGGAAAGTTACTTAAAGGGAAGATAAATGAGAACAGTGGTAAAGGACATGAAGTCGGAATGGAGAAATGTATATAGTGGGATGCCTCAAGGATCTGTGCCTCAAGATACTTTTCCTAGTATACATAAATGATATGCCGGAGAAAGTAAGTAGTTACATGAGTTTGTTTGCGAACGATGCGAAATTGCTGAGACACATAAGAAATAGTAAAGACTGTGAGATTCTGCAAGAAGACCTAAATAAGAATTGGGATTGGAGTAAGAAATGGGAGATGGAGTTTAATGTGAAGAAGTGTCATATAATGGAAATGGGAAAGAGTGAAGGGAGACCAAAATGGACGTATAGAATGGGAGATGGAGAAATATTAAAAGTTGAAAGAGCGAGATCTGGGAGTGATAATACAAGATAATCGACAGTCAGAGAGTCATGTAAATAGGATATTCGGAGATACGTATAGAATGGTAAGAAATATAGGAATAACATTCCACTACCTTTTTTCATATGACAATCCCTCCAGTTCTGGAACCATCTTCGTTGCCATCATTTGTATTCTTTCTAGTTTTTCACGTGTTTCTTTTTATGGGGAGACCACACAGTCTCCGCATATTCCAACTTTGGTCTAATCATAGTGGTAATCATCTTTTTCATCATATCCTTATCCATGTAGTGGAATGCTATTCCTATATTATCTATATTATGGTTATCATTCGGCCTCATCATGTAGATTCAGTGTTTTTGTCTTGAATTTTCGAGCTATATCCATTTGATTCCATGCTAACTACAAGGTTATCGATGACTCTTCCCCTTCTCATCATAAGTTTCAGTCTAATCTACTTTGTTTAATAGGCGGTTATTTTTTAGCTTATCTATCACACATACGAACTTCCAGCGATAACAAAGTCAATTTCATTCCATGTGTCTCCATTAGGGCTTTTTCTGGTCCATTTGGTGTTTGTTCTTTTCAAAGAAAGGTGTTCATGACCTTAAAACTGCTTTATTCGCTTTTTTGTTGTTGTTGGGGGCCGGTGGCTCAGTGGGTTTGGTGCTCTCCTGGCGGTCGAGCAATTATGAGTTCACACCCAGCTCACGACGGCTTCTCGGTGACAGAGGTAGCAATTTCTTGTAACCCTAGAAGAGTTATATGATCTTAGCTACCTAGCTACCTTTCAATCCTCTCCCTTTTCTTGTATATATCCTACATTGGTTTAATGATGTTTTCCCAAAATTTTATATAATTCCTTTGGTGTTGGCCTCCCATGACTATTGGAAACTGAGTATTATGATTAATTGCTACGGAACCTCTTTATAGACCTCTTTTACTTTATCATCATATTAAGTTGATTGTATTGCATTAGCCTGAAGTATTTCTTGTTTGTATTTTTTTTAAGCTTGATGATGATTTTAGCTATTTATTTACTGGTGCTGAGTAGTTTTACCACGTTCCCTAAGAGATCATCTTTAATCAAGAAACAAACACGACGCTTTTTCTTACATGCAAGAAATTTCCATCACAAGATTTGTCCGTCAGTCAATACCACACTTTGCATTCATCATCCGTCCTTATAGCCTCACTGAAACCTTTGACGTCAATTATTTTCAATATAGGCAAGTTGCCTTTACTTGCCAAGGACCTAACATTGTAATTTGGCAGGGATGTCACTCAACTGGATTCAAACCACAGTACCAATGTAATTATTCCGCAGGACAGAGGCAGGCGGGCAGACCAACAAGAAAACAAATATAGGCAAACACAGACACAAACAGACATATGCAGACACAGACACATAGAGACTGAGTGGCAAGCAGAATGGCAAACCGTCAGAGTGAGCCATACATATGAATGGAATAAGAAACATAAAGACCTACACACGCAGACAAACTGACAAACTGATGGAGAGCCCATGTAATTTACTGACTGACTCGTTGTCTTAAACACGTAAAAAGACTGATAACTTCATTGGTATACACCTTTACTGATTGATGGGCGGACTGTCTCGGAGTGGCAGACTGACACTGCTCCACAGGCTAACTGAACTGAAAATACACTACGTCGACTGAACCGCATCAATAACATGCAAAATCCGCTAAATAAATATCACACAAAAACAAGAGAGAATAGAAAGGACTGAACTGACCGTCCATACCGATTAGCGATGCAGCTCGTTTTGCTCGGTGGTGCTGCTTTTTGAGGGAGCTTTTGGAGCGAAGGATGGTCGCCTTCACAGCATAATATACGAGTGGGTAAGAGGAGCGTTGGGGACGTAACGAGGCAATAAATGGAGTGCAGACTCGACAAATATGGACACACTATTACTTTCCAATCAAAGCATAGTGATCAGCTTTACTCTGCTGGCGTTAGGGCCTTATAAACTGCGTACAAATCATCTATAACAAGAACAGTT
This sequence comes from Eriocheir sinensis, assembly GCF_024679095.1. Taxonomy (NCBI): domain Eukaryota; kingdom Metazoa; phylum Arthropoda; class Malacostraca; order Decapoda; family Varunidae; genus Eriocheir; species Eriocheir sinensis. The sequence goes on from NC_066535.1 coordinate 1,399,368, forward strand.
TTTATCCATTTCGCAATATAATGTGTTGAATCTAAACTTGTTCCCTCTCAACTACGGTAAGGCACATCTTACCGAACCAATTCAACTCCTGTTTATCTCTCGTTACAATGAAATAAAGTGCAATCAAATGTGTTCGTCTTCCGCCACACATTTCAAAAAATTATGTCCTTGGAAAAGGCAAGCATGGGCACGCAAAGACTGGAGCAGTTGGGGAGAGGGATGCTAGGCTAGCGGCTGACACTCCGGAGTGACAACTCAGCCCGTTGACAGTACATTAGTAATCTGTAGCATCCAAGTGTCCAATTAGTAGCTGTTCAGTACAACAAACTGTGCAATTGATTTTCAAACAAACTGTGCAACTTGTGAAGTCAGTAGTAAAAGATAATAGAGGAAGTCGGAGAATGAGGATGAAGGAGGAGGGTAGGAGGAAGAGGAGGAGGAGGAGGAGGAGGAGGCGTTGGATGACGACGACGACGACGACGACGACGAGGGTGGCGACTTCGAAAAGGCATGCATGTAATCGCAGCTCTACTTGGTATAAAGGTCACAGAGCATCAAGCTGGAGCGATGATTATCAGAAAAAGAACAAAAGTTTTGAAGCATTCAAGTAATAAAAAGTCATGTTTCCAATCAAATGCAACGCCGAGTAACAACAATAAAAAAATCACCTGGAACATATTTAATTATTATACACCCGCTTCCTTTACGAATATTATTATCACAATATTAAGGCTGCTGCGTCGCTGCAGTAGGACCTCGGCTGCCCAGCGTAGCATGATCATATAATCAGGCAGAGGCGGGAAGGAACGGACGCCTGAACACAATGGTGGGTCCATAATAAGTGAGCGAAAAATATCAATAACAGATATGTGTATTAACACAGGCGTTCCTTCAGACCGTATCTGGAAGCAAGGATGCAAACCAGTTGACTGAGATTGCCGCCAATTCTCTACCCATGTATTTGTGGCAGGTGGAAAGGTGGCCCCGGCCCCGGCAGGGCGGGGTGATGCGAGGAGGGACTCATACCTGTTTCTCTCAGGTGTGTGCCGCAGGCGTCATAAGTAATGTTATTTCTTTTTATTACAACCTATCCGATCACCCAGTCAGACACACACAAAAAAAGCCGTTTTCAAACCCAGCAGAGATTATAAAAATCTGAGACCACTGTAGTCATAATCCCTGCGAGTGCAGCATATTAGCAGCATCAAGTTAAGTAAACGATCAGCAAACGGAGAGCGATAGGCCAACATTTAATTTATATCAAAGCGAAGCGGCCTCACAACTGTAGCAAATGTTGATAGCTCTCTCTCTCTCTCTCTCTCTCTCTCTCTCTCTCTCTCTCTCTCTCTCTCTCTCTCTCTCTCTCTCTCTCTCTCTCTCTTACACACACACACACACACACACACACACGTACAGTCTATACTGTAATAGTTAGCACTCTCAGCTCACAACCGAGAGGTCCCACGTTCGATTCCTGAAAGGAGTGGAGACGGATGAGCAGTCTCCTCTAATCCGTGTCTTATCTCCAGTCAGCAGGGGATGTATACACCAAGTGTCAGTTGGGGGTTGCGATGTGAGGTTCCAGCCAAACCCAAAGATCCTTCACTAGAGCTCCAAGCTTATTCCGGGAGAGCAGTTGCTAGTGATCGCGAGTCCAGCACGATCATGGTGAATAAATGACACACACACACACACACACACACACACACACACACACACACACACACACTGCTTTCTACCACCTCCCCCCCCCTCCCCCCCGCCCTCTTCTATTTCATCACAACTCTCGCACAATATAAGCCACGGACCCCCTATACCCCTTTCATATTGTCCCTTTTTAACATTGTATTTTAATATTAATATGTATATTTTCTGCTTAACAGCTGCAATCACTCAATAAACTGATTATTATTATTATTATTATTATTATTATTATTATTATTACACACACACACACACACACACACACACACACACACACACACACACACACACACACACACACACACACACACACATACACGTACAGACACACTGCACCACACACACACACACACACACACACACACACACACAAGTATCGCTGTGTAAAATATGCATTTAATGGCAGGTCTAAACAAAATTCGGCAATTGGTGGAAAAACTCCCTAAGCAATTGGTGCATCTAAAGGCTACTTAGACGCCTTAAGTCTTGAGCAAAACCTGCAATACAAACTCTCAAATTGTGGGCGGAATGAGCACGTTCCCTCGAGGAGGCGTCCCGAAGCAGCCTCGGCCGCCTTCTCCTCCATGTCTCTACTCCTCCTCCTCTTCCCATAAACCAACACGCTCAGCAATTTAAAAACCGCAAAAATACATTAGCGCGAGAAATACTGCATATTAACGTCCTATATCAGAGATAATTTGGTGAGATGGACATCGCTAGTCGGAATACCGGGGCGCCGCTGTCAGGATCTCAAATGCTATGGTCCAATCTCTTTCTAAACTGATCGTGGAGTTCCATAAATTTAATTAGTGTATACCAGCGAGCCATTAGGAGACGTAACTTACCCGAGAGGACCAATCAGTAAACACGCCTTCCGAAAGCTGGCCCGACAATCGTTATTCTCAAAACTGGATCTACGTAAAATTACAAACGATGGAAGTGGCTTCCCACCAAACCCGTCCGGCCCAATTCTTCAATGCCCCAGGTCGCTGCATATAGGAATTTGGGAATCATTACGGTGCTGCGTCCTCCTTCAAAACGACTTTATTAATTTCCAATACTTATATTCAACTACTGTCTGCCTTGAATGAGTCTATCATAACTCCTAACAGGGGTCGGGGTGTCAATCAAATTGAAGTATGAGTGAAGGCAAAAGGATTAGAAATAGAGGGAGGCAGCCAGCCGTGAGGGGTGATGCAGATGGATAAAAAGTCACTTGGATGGTGAGGCATGTGAAAGGATGGAAGCAGGTGGGAGGGAGACAGGTCCAGTGTGTGGATGACGCAAGTGGAGGCAAGGGGGCCATTGAGAGAGTTCTTCGGGACACGTTTTGGTCTGCATCGCCGATTCATTGAATGATTATTTTTTTCTTCTTTTTAACGCTGAAATTTAGGAATCACTGTGAACCTGGGTTTGTGAAACTTTACACGCACGCACGCATACTGTGTGTGTGTGTGTGTGTGTGTGTGTGTGTGTGTGAGGGGGCGGGGTGGGGTGGGGCAGTGCGCAGCGTCCCGGAGGACCCGGGCTTAACGGCCATAGTGTTAGACTTCCCCATAAACCGTAGTGTGCTTGGGGCTGTTTTACGCTATCCCGTGAGGGTGCGGATGGGGTGGGAAAAGTGTTGACTCCGCGGGGTAGAGAGCAGAACATCTTCGGCTTTTCCTTCGTATATTTCATGAGTAAATAGTGTTCTATTTGTTATTATAGAAGAACATAATTATTATATTGAAAAGCATCAGAATATTTGTATGACTGATATTATATCGCAAACTTTGCTAAAGTTAATATATATTTTTTAGTTTGTAAAGACTCTGGTGCTTCCATTTGATTGTAAACGTACAGTTATTTCTGAAGATTTATTTATTATTGTCCCCAAGAATGGCAAAAGACGGGCAGATTGATGACTAAATATGGCATTATTATGGGAATACTTAACATATACCATAAAAAAGGGCATTTCTTGGCGACCACCTTGATTTAAGACATAAATGCCATAAATGACACGACCAGGCAAGCCCAGTGTGGCTGCCCAGGCGTGTGACGAGTCATGGATACCAACCTGTCTCATAAATTAACTTACCCGCGTTACTTGTTATTTACCTGTAGATCAACAACGCTATTGTTTTGTTTTATGATAGATAATGTATATGAATACAATGGTGTGTAAAAAATGCATTATTTATTTCGTTTTCTGTAACTATTGGTTTGAAAGTGCTGCCAACATTATTATGACGTGCGGATTGGTCCCTCATATCTGTCCCGGGGATGGGAAGGTGACGGGGCCAGTCCCACGTATGGGGATGGGGACGGGTAGGGAATGGGGAAGACTAACACTATGGCCGCAAGTCCCGCCCGCCGCTACGAGGTGACAATATTTAATTCATTGCCGAGTGTCTTAAAACTACCCACGTCCTGTCCTGAGGACAAACTATCAACCTGGACTCTAAATTAACTCCTTAAAGAGTGTGAAAATAACTTCCGGTGGACAGCATGAATCAAGCAAGATGGCGCCACTATAAAACACTTTCCTGTGCCACAACGGGCTGGGATCGAACACCAGGCTCCACCAAGAAAGTCAGTAGATGCCTTCGGCTGAACGTAAGAAAACACAAACAAATAAACAAATATCATAGGCACACATACACACCCACACAAATGAAAGGGGGAAAAATCCATATGTATGAAACTCAACGTTTGACATAAATTTATAAAGGTCCTATCCCCTGCTTACTTCCGTACACACATCAATTTTTCTTCATTTAACGAATAACATGCACATAATTATATTCTGTCATATCAGCTGTGCCACCCAAATCGCAGATGATAGACTAACGAAAAGGCATTAAAAAGAAAATAACTCTGCGTATAAGCACGTCAGAAAATCATCAAAGAATATAAATTCAACCTGAGACTTATCGAGACAGAGCAAGAAACTTTTATTAAATAATTGGAGGAAGAAGGAAGAGCCCATTAGATTTTCTGTGTTTGAAATAATTAAGTAGAATTCACTCGAAAAAAAAGTTTGTCATAACGGTAGCAGGATAGTATTTCTCGCTTAAATGAATATTAATTACACCTAGATGAAGAAGAAACATCCAAATACTGTACTTACGGTTAAGAAACGACAAAATATCGTATATTTAGGCGATTCTTCCAGACTTAGTAAACCTACATCAATCTCCACCTATCAATATGAAGACAATAAAAAATCATACTACCTGAAATTGTTAATTTTCCTGGTTCAGTTTCAGGTTATCATCAGTTTCCATGTAGAGGCATCCAACCTACGCAAGGATAAATAGGAACTGTAACACTGACTCGCAGGGGGGGGAAAGAGAGAGAGAGAGAGAGAGAGAGAGAGAGAGAGAGATTGAGAGAGAGAGAGAGAGAGAGAGAGAGAGAGAGAGAGAGAGAGAGAGAGAGAGAGAGAGAGAGAGAGAGAGAGAGAGAGAGAGAGAGAGAGAGAGAGAGAGAGAGAGCTGCCGCCTCTTTGAACAATGATATAAACTAGAACTGTAGCTTTTTAAAGGGTGATACGAGCATGGGCAGTTGTTTCTGCAGTGGAGAAAAATACTGTTTTAGTGCTGTTCTTGGAGAAAGTGGTGCTTTCATTAAGCTCCTCTCGCTTGTTTTTACTAGCTGTCGATTCGTCTCTCTCTCTCTCTCTCTCTCTCTCTCTCTCTCTCTCTCTCTCTCTCTCTCTCTCTCTCTCTCTCTCTCTCTCTCTCTCTCTCTCTCTCTCTCTCTCTCTCTCTCTCTCTCTCTCTCTCTCTCTCTCTCTCTCTCTCTCTCTCTCTCTCTCTCTCTCTCTCTCTCTCTCTCTCTCTCTCTCTCTCTCTCTCTCTCTCTCTCTCTCTCTCTCTCTCTCTCTCTCTCTCTCTCTCTCTCTCTCTCTCTCTCTCTCTCTCTCTCTCTCTCTCTCTCTCTCTCTCTCTCTCTCTCTCTCTCTCTCTCTCTCTCTCTCTCTCTCTCTCTCTCTCTCTCTCTCTCTCTCTCTCTCTCTCTCTCTCTCTCTCTCTCTCTCTCTCTCTCTCTCTCTCTCTCTCTCTCTCTCTCTCTCTCTCTCTCTCTCTCTCTCTCTCTCTCTCTCTCTCTCTCTCTCTCTCTCTCTCTCTCTCTCTCTCTCTCTCTCTAGGAACAACAGATATGCACGTGCAAGATGACTGTAAGGTGATTATACCTTTGTGAAGTGACCAGTCATAGGAGGCGCAAGCGCGCGCGCACACACACACACACACACACACACACACACACACACACACACACACACACGGAGATACATTAAACATTAGTTTCAAGATTTTTTACCACAAGTTCTTGCCTTATTATTTATATCTCCATTTCTCCCGCCCTTCCTCTCTCAAATTATCCGTCTTTTTTTCATATTCTGCTTCTCCCATTGCTTTTTTCAACCTCCTTTCCACCCTTTCCTTCTTCCTTTCTCTTCTCTCTTCTTTCCTCCTTTCGTTTACTCCTTGCGTCTTTTATTTTTTTCCTCTCCCATTTTGATATTCCCCCTTTTTTCCTTGACATTCTTCATGCAAAACCAACAACAAAAATGAATGGCAGTCTCATTTCACCCTTAAATTATTCCCCCGAGGACCCCCCTTTAATGTTCTACACTCTTCCTCCTCCTCATCTGTCTCGTTCTCCTCCCTGCCACACTCACCACGGCCACACCCACAAGCATGCCAGAGCCACCACCACCATCACTTTCCACAGTATGCTCTCAGCCACATCACACCACATCCACTCCTGTGTCTCAGTCTTAGCCACAACCCATTACCTATTATCTCAAAGCTATTTCTACCTTGGCTACCTACTTTATATACCTTCTGCCTATCTTTAAATTTTCTTCACATTCTTTTTTTGTTTATCTCTTGTCTATCTATTAACTTATCTCCACATTGCTTTCACTCTACTCAACCCGTATTTTTCTTCATACTTGTTCAATTTTAGCGTAACCCTGCCAGCACCCTATAACTACTGATTATTTTGTACCTCCACCTAACTTTTTCTGAACATTTTCGTCAAGTTAAACTCTTTTGTTTCATCTCTGCACCTTCTCGTTTCTACTACGTCTCCTTTTTCTCTTCCACTCCACCTCAACTCTTCCTCTACGGATCCAACACATCTCTCCCTACCATCCAAACTCTACCATCCCTCTACCTTCCACTCTTATCGCTCCACTCCCCCCTTCCATCTATCTCCACCACAGCCACCACCGTCGCCACAGCCTCCAACAGAGTGTTAACTTCATCATCTCGGCATCTCACAGTTTCTCTTTTTTGTTCCAAAATGGCCCGATGATATCTCTACAACAGGCATGAGGGAATGTTTCTTCTCGGAAAAGCTTTCCCGGCATCTATTCAGACAACAAGGCAGCCAGTCAGCCACGTAGAGGGCCAGTCAGTTAGCCAGCCAGCCAGCCAGCCGACCAGCTAACGATCCAGCCAGGAAGACAGACCATGTATTTATGTGTTGTAGTCACCATATGTCCGTTTCATTATATGTTCAGTTACTATCGTCTATTTCCGTCGTACATCATGGTTCCAGTGTCTGTTTTAAACTCTTTTTATATCAATGCGTTACGTCAACCAATTCCTACATATTCTGACTCTCTTTTGTATTCTCTCTCTCTCTCTCTCTCTCTCTCTCTCTCTCTCTCTCTCTCTCTCTCTCTCTCTCTCTCTCTCTCTCTCTCTCTCTCTCTCTCTCTCTCTCTCTCTCTCTCTCTCTCTCTCTCTCTCTCTCTCTCTCTCTCTCTCTCTCTCTCTCTCTCTCTTCTTGACATGCTTTAATGTCAGAAATTTTTCTGCAACTCATTCGATCCACAAAATGCAAATGAGGCACGCGAGAGCCGGATAGGCTGGCGTTCTTTCATTATTTGAGAAATTATATTTAAACTACAAATTCTCACATTAGTTGGAAAAAATATCAGCGTATGCGAGATTGGTCATGGATTGGCGAGGAATGATGGATAGTGGTCAGGGCAGCGTCGGGGAGCGGGGAGCTTGGAAGGGAAATACATACACAGAACGATGGCTGAGGAATAAATAATCCTAGTGTGGTGTCGGGTGTGGAGAAGGAAGTTTAATTAATGCTGTAAAGAAGCAGCTTGATGTTGCTATAAGGAGAAAAATTAAAGTGAATCAGAGAGGACGATGCTGAAATTTGAAGAAAATTTTAATGGAGAAATCTATTTTTTTCTGGAGAGCCGTGGTCAGGAGATCTGTTCCAGCTTGTTGGTGAAAGAGGATTATACATTGTGAAATATTGTATAAGGGAAACTTACTTGCTCAACAACATTATATTTGTCACTACAGGCAAGACAATTGGCAGGAGGCCTTTATGGATAGTTAAGGAGAATGAAACTTGTAACAGGTTAAGACGGAACTAATTATGATGCATGTGATATGTGGCAACGCAGAGTCCCGGGACAAATATGGTAGGGTAGTGGACAGGGACAGAGGCTGTGGTCAGGAGGAGGAGCGGTGTTTAGGGAAATGACATGGATTAAGGAAATGTCTCTGCAAGTAGGAGAGTTTACGTTACTTTTGTGGGAGGTGGAGTGGGCAAGGATGAAGTAGAGGGTAAGATGTGATGGGTATGAAAGAGTATAAATAAATAGGAGAGAAGATAGAAACAGAAAGGAAAATGGATGACTGTATGGATCAGGTTGGAAGTGAAGATTAACTATGAGACGAAACAAAGGATTAAAGGAGGCAGGTGAGTGCGTGGTTCAATAAAGATATGACGAGGAAGTGTGGAAGGAGGCACAAAATGTGATAAAAGTGGGCTTGTGGTTATGGAGTAAAGGGTAAAGAGGATAAATAAAAAGAGTTAAAGAATGGAAGGAATAGAGCGAGGGTATGGTTTGAGGAAGAGGGTGGGGAGTGAGAGGAAGAGAGTATGTGGTTAAGAGAGGAGTGGGGAAGAGTGAGCTTATGATAAATGAACAGGCGTAAACATGTGATTTAAGAAATGAGTGGAGGATAGCAAGCGTGTGGTTTAGAGAGTGGGAGGACGAGAATAAGTGTGGTCTTGTTGCGTCACCGGAGGCATGGGAAGGGCTGGTGAACTGTGTGATGGCATGGCGTGGCCGACGCAAAGTGATGTGTGTACAAGGAGATAAAGAAATGACAAAAAAAAAAAAGATAAATGAGATAAAATTAGGTCCGCCTCGCTTGAAATTCTCTTCCAATACAGACGAGTTCACGAATCCCTTATGTCAAAACTCCAACCAAAAGACCAAATGCAAAGCTGAAGCTAACAATCGTCCACATGAAATCTGCCGCAAGAAAGAAAAAAATAGAATGCAATAAAAATAGAACTTTCACATATTGTAATATTTTCCCAGAGAATGAGAAGCTAGCAAAACCTGAAATCATCACAGCATATTCGCAAAAAAAAAAAAAAGTTTGAGTTCCCTAAAAGAAGAATATATACAAAAAAGGAAAAAAATATATCTATAAATCCGATAAGTTTCGAGGAGTTCATCGTATCATGTTTTCACCTAACATACACAAGTTATTAAAAGACCCACCACAGACAACAACAACAAAAAATAATAAACTTTTGGACGAACACCAAGTCTGCAAGAAGTCACAGATGACACGCTGATCAGCACGATAACATTAGAAGAGCTCCTCGTATAAAATGTTCTCCACACGTGCACGGGGCTGCCTGAGGACGATGTAAACAGCGACGCCACGATTGCCACACAGAACAGGGCAGAAAACGTCCCTCGGGTCCACACAACAGCCGTGACCCGCGAGAGGTGGGCCGTCGGGGTGAATTTTACCACTGTGCCAACCGTGGCCAATTCCAGACATTTATCTCTCGTTGTCCTATTGTTAGGCAAATATCAGGCATCTCTGCGGCCGAGCTCGACACCCCCCTCGTGGCAATATGCAAATCAAAGGAGATAGCAAATTTTATGCCCAATTGTTATTTTGTTTTATTGTGCACTCGAGGCGACGCGGCTCCACCCAGCCATGGCCGACAAAAATATACAGAATAATTGGATCGTAGGCTTAATCCACAGACTGATTCAGAGCGAAAGGTGAGTTCATTTGTTCAGTGAATAAGTGAAAGGTGAAGAGATTCTAATTGAATTTAAACATTTGTTGACATTTAGGAATACACTTATATTAAATAAACCTACCACAACATGTTTAGCACCGTTGTCACTACTATGCTAAGCAATGCCATTATCGTAGAAATTATTAAAAAAACAATTATATAAAAATTAACACTTCCTCAGCTACAACTACTACTACTACTACTACTACTTCGACTACTACTACTACTACTACTACTACTACTGCTGCTGCTGCTACTACTACTACTACTACTATATCATATAAATAATAATAATAATAATAATAATAATAATAATAATAATAATAATAATAATAATAATAATAATAATAATAATAATAATAATAATAATAATAATAATAATAACAATAGTAATAATAATAACAATAATAAAAATAATAATAATAATAATAATAATAATAATAATAATAATAATAATAATAATAATAATGATAATGATAATGATAATAATTATAATAATAATAATAATAATAATAATAATAATAATAATAATAATAATAATAATAATAATAATAATAATAATAATTATAATGACAACAACTATATTTATAATAGAGAGAGAGAGAGAGAGAGAGAGAGAGAGAGAGAGAGAGAGAGAGAGAGAGAGAGAGAGAGAGAGAGAGAGAAAATATGCTCGTGATACTTGAATCAAGCAGTAAACGAGAAAAGTACATTTTGTTTTATTTGCGAATAAGGGTGAAGTGAAGGGCAAGAAGAGAGGGTGGCATGAAGGAGCTGCAGGCAGGGACGAGAGGAACGCGAGCACAAAAACATGGTGATTGTAGTGGCAAGTCTTCTGCCGACTCTAGTAGCCTTGGCAGCCCCGAACGGAATTAATAAAATACCGAAGAATATGAGGAGGGCACACGGCGATAGACAGGTAGACTAGGGAGCCCTCATTCTTTATCCGGCGTGTTGAGGGTAAAAATTCAAATACAAAAATAGTGAGATGCAAGCAAGGGAAATAGAATAATTGCATGATGACTGTCATCGTAAAAAGTAATATTATCTCACTTCAGAGGTGTGCCACGCATGACTGATCACCCTCTAGGGCTTAAAGACGGAGGAGGAGCAGAAGAAACAGGCTTCGATAGCAAAGACTGCAATAATCGTCTAGTGGCGCTGCGATGGAAAGAAGTGCTTGTAGGAATAAATACAACATAGAGAACCAGTGTATCGTTACTGCCTACGACCTACTGTAGTACTTCAACTAACAGACAGGAATGAGTAGATCTTTCCAGCAGAGACGCAAATTTAGGTCTCTGCAAGCGATATCACGGAAGGAGACATGGAGTTAAGTTGATCGTTGGTGGATTTTTCTGTAAATTTATGCTGTTCTTGACAACCAAATTGAATCTTTTTGAAAGGCAAAGAATAAGAGAAGAAAGCACGTAAACATGGAAAAGCAGGCAACGTAAAACCTGGTGGTTGTCTGCTGCAATGGTTTAAGATTTTCGTCAGGAAACTTTGTGACGTGTATGAAGAGACTGAAACACTTGCACGTATATATTATGAAAAATTTAAGGCCACAGTCTGTTCCCAGGAAACTTTAATACAAGAAATGCATTCCAAAGACGGATGACTTGATTCACATCAAGCGAGCTTGGGACAAATATCCTTGAAGTGATTAAGCTACTCATGATACTTAGGTACGCATTTGAATACCTATATTATGTTCCCTTATTGCCATCTTAAATCATTGCAGCAGACAGTCACCAGGTTCTATGTTGCCTGATTTTCCATGTTTACATGCTCTCTTCTCTTACTCTCGCAAGCGCCTCCGTGGTCTAGTGGTCAGCGTGCCTAGCTACTACTCCGCTGGCCTGGGTTCGAGTCCCGGCCCGGGCAGTGGGCGTGCAGCTCACCCAGCTGTTCATCCTCCCTTTCGGGCTGGTCGATAAATGGGTACCTGGGGAAACCTGGGGAAGGAAAACTGTGATAACCGGGTTGTCATCCTGGCCCTGTGTCCCGGGGTAATGGGCTCACCCCCACCACTGGCTCAACGGCCAATACGACGGAGATGAGCGCCGAGGCTATGCGCAACTATAGCGTATGCCCCCAACTCTACCTTTACCTTTTCTCTTACTTCTTGCTCTTCAAGATGTTTCAGTTCGGTCGTCAAGAATAGCATAAGTTTACAGAAAAATGCTCCAACCATCATATTAGCTCTCCTTCCACGATATCACCTGCAGAGGCCTAATTTGCGTCTCTGCTGGAAAGACCTACTCATTCCTATTTATTAGTTAAAGTACTGCTGCGATAACAATACATATATTCTATGTTGTAACTATTCCAAAGTGGAGCTTGATTATTTTGCTCAACGGCGGTGACTTCAACGATGGTTTTGTTTCTTTGCCCGTCGCTGTATTCTGTCGAGCACGAAAAGAAAACATGGAAATATGGAATAACAGGCAATAGGAAGCCTGTTAGCTTATAACGAGGCTACCTTGTTATTGCTTTAATAAATTCGTCACTCTCGTATGTGACTTGCGGAACAATACTAATTAAAACGCTGACGGCCATATTCCAAGTCTTTTGCGTTTGCTGTCGCTATTGCACGCCGGTATTCGTGGTCGTCGCCATCATTTGAACAGTGGTATACCACCGTCACATGCGTACCCCCCACCCACCCCTGGCGAAAGTTAACGTACATGAAACACACACAAAAAAAGGACAAATAACCACGAAATATGTTACACATTTCAAATCATTCATCATAGTATTTTTGTCAATCGATCCACAAATGCTGGTGACAACATAAAGGAAAGCTAGGTGGTTCTTAAAAGACTTTGAGAGAAATTCATTCATGGCTTGTCACCAGATGCTTCCAGTGAATACGTTTTTCTGCCCACGGAACCTGAAGCAATTTGTATTTAGAGCATCCCAGAATACAGCCATTTATTTATATTACTCAAGGCAATGTTTTAAGCCTAGCTATGTTGATGAGTAGCTATGTCAGCCCCTCACCCCTTCCCTTTGAACGTGACGGCACAAAGGTCTTGGCCTGGGATATACGCCAGGTGCTGAGATGCCACGAGCTTATTGACATCTTGATAAAAGTTTCGTCTAAGGCGACAATGATACACTCACAACAGATACTCATATAACGCTTCAATATAAGAAGAATGTTTTTGGAAACCACTTTCTGCTTTATTTTGCTGTGCATTCGTGTAAGAACGTTCATTATTGAGAGTGTTTTCAAGTTTGTCTTTTATAACCATTGCAAATTCGGAGAATCTGTTTGTAGGAGCATTAGTAGGCCTGTATTATTGTTTTTCTTAATGGTAGCACCAGGTTACCATGACAACTAAAAACTAAAGCAATAGTACACTTAATAACGTTGTTTGTGGACGGTAGCTGCTTCTGCGTGAATAACTGCCGCTGCGAGCTCAGCTGTTTTCGATACAACTCAAAACCACCATAGTCGTAAAATCAACACTATAAATAAGTATAAATACCTTGAAAATGGTTCCAGCCACTAATGTAGGTGAAAAACTTATATCAATAAACCTAATAACCATCATTAGCTACTTTATGAGTTACGTTGCGAATATTTTGGTAATCTGCTTTTCCCATCAATGAGGCTCCGTCCACTGATGACGTATGTAAACAACGGGAATACTAAGCAAAGCGATCGCAGTTGCGATTACCGCGGTAGTAATTCCATCGTGGTATTTGCATTTGTAAAAGACTAGGAATATGGCCGTAAGTCTTGCTCTAAGAACGTGCTCAACCGTTCAATTCTTTCATGATGCAACACATTAACAATCAATGCGATTTTTTAAAGTTAACCCCTTTTGCATTAACTACCTCTGCAGGACGAGTGTTTCAGTGGAGGATGATTCGACTCGAGAAAAAAAAATCTTAAAATGCCTGTACTGCATTTCCACGTTTAAACTGATTGACCGTTATTTCTACTTTTCGGGTTAGTTTGGAACAAAAAATAAGTGATCGATGTTACTGAGCTTGTGTATGAATTTGAAGACCGAGGACGAGAAGGAAGAGAAGTAGGAGGATGAGAATGAGGATGAGGCGGAAGAGGAAGAGGAGGAGGAGGAGGTAATTGGGTTTTAAGAACGGAAACTCTAGATTATATGAATGCTGTTGCGTGTCGAACGGAGAGCAACAAAGGACAACATAAAACTGAGTTATCGAGAGTCATTAGTGTGTCTTCTAATAAAGAAAGTGCTTCATATTCGATACAATAAAATGGTGCGAATCTGCTTTTTTAGGGGCCAGTCAACCTAAAACTTGGTGGCGTTCACACACTAAGTAACTTGTGAGAGGGACTGACGAACAAGAGTCGGTAGCACCTAATCCATGTGCTGCCGCAAGCCCGACACCTCACTTCCCACTTTGCCGCCAGCAACCAATGCGACTGGATAGCCTTAGACTCTAAGGGTTAGAGGCACAGAGAAAACCTGCAAAGCAATTTAACTTATGGTGCTACCTTCGGATGGAATGTAGAGATCGTGCACGGAATGGATTCAATAACACCTTAAGAACGTTGCCGAGGGTGCAAAATGAACTACCGAAAAATGCTGACACTTTTTTTCTTAACCGAAAGCAGAGCGGTGGCGTGTCGAGAGAGAAGATTGACTTTGCTGAGTAAAAAAAATAAAAACGTTCTTTGATGTTGCCGCGTTGTGCAGCGCCACCATTCTATGCTACCCCGCCCTCACACTACAAAATGAGCAAAGATAATCATACACGGCGGACATGCTGCAAAGGAATCAAAGATATCTGTGTTTGAGACCCTTGATATTTGGATCGGATCAAGGTCATGTGTCAGGCTGAATGTAGGGGATATTTTTTTACGTGACACACCAGTAACAACTTTGAAGTTTTACTCGATGGCTCAGACAACCAAAAAGCTACTCTTTTCCAGGTGTGTAAAATTCATTATAAAGAAAAGTAAATGTGCGACCACTGCAATTATGAAGTAAGTGGTAAGCGTGTATGTTAGTGACACTAATGATCTCTTAAAATGAATTAATCATTATGGTAAATCTCAGACCCCATTAGGAAAACCAGTGTGTGCTTTCGTGTATGTGTGTGTGTGTGTGTGTGTGTGTGTGTGTGTGTGTGTGTGCTTGCGTGCGTGCGTGCGTGCGTGCGTGCCTGCCTGCCTGCCTGCCTGCCTGCCTGTGTGCGTGCGTGCCTGCCTGCCTGCCTGCCTGCGTGCCTGCCTGCCTGCCTGCCTGCCTGCCTGCGTGCCTGCGTGCCTGCCTGCCTGCCTGCCTGCGTGCCTGCCTGCCTGCCTGCCTGCCTGCGTGCCTGCGTGCCTGCCTGCCTGCCTGCCTGCCTGCGTGCGTGCGTGCCTGCCTGCCTGCCTGCCTGCCTGCGTGCGTGCGTGCGTGCGTGCGTGTGCGTGCGTGTGCGTGTGTGTGTGTGTGTGTGTGTGTGTGTGTGTGTGTGTGTGTGTGTGTGTGTGTGTGTGTGTGTGTGTGTGTGGGATTTACTTCTTGTTGCAACTGAATTATATTTCAAAGACACTGGCGCGATATTCTAAGCAAAATCAAAGTAATCCCTGCTACAGAATATCCCCCTGCAGAGGTTCGACGTTACTCCCAATAGTAAACTATTAACTGTCTAAGGCACCACTCATTACGATACACTTTTTCCATACTATTATCCTCATCTAAAGATTCAATTCAGAGTTAATACTTTCATGTGCTCTGGAGGCTGTGCTACATACTCTACTGAACGCAAACTTTGCTTCTTTCCGTCTTATCCAAGCTGTTCAACCCGTTCCGATTGCCAGACATTCTTTCCCCACCATGCACGCCCCCGTACGCCCCTACAGCCCGTCCTTTCTACAGGTGTGCCCCGAGTGGATATACTGCCTGCCACGCCGCACTCTAATCAACCTCGCTCTCCTTTCACGCTAACGTACTAAGTGTGTGTGATAGCGTCTCATTGAGCCAGTTACTTGAGGTGTGAGACATGCGAAAACGCCCATAAATATTTTAACTCAGGTATAATGGGCGGTGATAATGATAGTACTTGCACGTTTTTTCTCTTTTTTTCTTTCTTGCCACGGCACAATCTCTTCCTGCGGTCAGCGTATCATGGCGTGGCCTCTATAATGTCAAGCTACTTTTTAGCCCCACACTGAAGTGGAGTGGAGTTCATTTACCTCAAATTTAATACTATAAGTGGAAGCGGGTGCAAAAACAGGTCTGCAATATTTTCGGGGAATTTAGAACTCCTGGCGGAAGGGACCAAAGGTTACTCTGCTCTGCAAAGCAGTATGGAAGTGTAGCGAAAATCACAAAAAGGATCATAAAGCAGGGGTCTTAGATATTGATATACAAAAGGGTCAGTGGTGTTACGATCATAACTTATTAGTAATATACTACCCGAAAAAAACACCTGCACCCACGGAAAACTATAGAGAACCCCAAAGCAAACACCACAGAAACAACCATAAAGAAGAGAGGGGTTATAACCCTCTCTCCATTCATAAGACGAACAACCAAGGGAACAAATATCGGAAGAGAAATGAAGTCACACAGTCATGATGCCACATACATATACAGAGCTGAAACTATACAGAAGAAAAAAAAAATCTAAAAATATGAATACAAGCAGACTATAACAAACAATTGATTTGCAACTGTGGTGCAGAAACCAGACATAAAAGATCAAAAATTAATAGTGACCGTTGATTAGCCTGGAACCATACCAGATAACCTTAATCAATTATCACAAGGAGTAAGAAAATAGAAACTCAAATACTGCCGCAACACTGTAAAAAAACATTACAGTCTAACATTCTCTATCTGTAAATAAAGAAATACTCTAGAATCACAATGAAACAACTTTTCAAGAAACATGTAAAACAGCTCCAGTACAATAATAGTTTCCATCATTAAACCCTCCACTTTAAAAAAAAAATCATAACCAAACAAGAGGGAATTACTGAGTTTCCCACTACAAGACGCCATTCATCGTACGTTTCCTAGAAAAGTAAGGTAGAAAAGTGTTAATACAAATAATAAGTATATTTTTAATAACACTCAAAACTGTAAGTAAATCTAAAAATAATAGTTAGGTTACGATGAAAGTTCTTGAATATATAGAAAATGAGTGAAAAATGTGAGCGTTCCTGCGTAGGTAGGTACGTGTATGGTGTGTGTGTGTGTGTGTGTAATTCACCTCTTGGTCTGCTGCGGGTCTCTCTCGAGACAGCCAGTCGCTCCCCTACGGAAGAGCACAGAGCTCATAGTACCGATCTTTGGGTAGGACTGAGACCACTCACACACAACACACCGCGACAACGAGGTCACAACTCCTTGCCTGACGTTGTGTACCTACTCACTGCTAGGTGAACAGGGGCTACACGTGAAAGAAGATAAACCCAACTTATCTTCACGCGGCCGGGGAATCGAACCCCGGTCCTTCTGGTTGTGAGGCAGACGCTCTATCCACTGAGTTACCGGGCCGTGTGTGTGTGTGTGTGTGTGTGTGTGTGTGTGTGTGTGTGTGTGTGTATAAAAATATATATATATATATCTATATATATATAAATATATATATATATATATATCTAGATATATATATATATATATATATATATATATATATATATATATATATATATATATATATATATATATATATATATATATATATATATATATATATATATATATATATATATATATATATATATAGATATATATATATATATATATATATATATATATATATATATATATATATATATATATATATATAGATATATATATATATATATATATATATATCATATATATATATATATATATATATATATATTTTTTTTTTTACAGCGGAAAAAAATAAAAATAGAGAAGATATGTGTTTTCGTAGGATGCATCTTCAAAATGACATCTGTCCGAGTGCCATATTTTTTAGATAATAAATACAGTAGTAATAGCAGTAGTAACAGTGGTAATAGTAGGAACGGCAGTAGTAGTAGTAGTAGTAGTAGTAGTAGTAGTAGTAGTAGTAGTAGTAGTAGTAGTAGTAGCAGCAGCAGCAGCAGCAGCAGCAGCAACAATAGTTGGACTATATAAAAAAATATAGTTGTAGTGGTTGTTGGAGTAGTTGTAATAGTAGTAGTAGTAGTAGGAATAGTAATGAATCCTGCTTGCATGTTCCTTCTTGAGTGACGGAGTGTAATAGGTGAAGGAGAAGTAAGTAGAAGGGAGTAATGGATGCTGGGGAGAGGAGAAGGGAAGGGAAGTGATGGGTGGGAGAGGAGAGTGGGGAGGCAGCTGATGGCAGGGCTGTGGTAATTGGCTGAGAGGATGAGGCGGTGATAGCAAGCCACTCCTCACCAGCCTTTCGTCAGTGTTCAGCAGACAGCCGGAGGGGAACGACGGGATCCCTTTGGAGAGGAGAGAGGAAGAAAGAGGATGGAAGAGGGAGGAGGGGAGGGGAACGCAGGGGAGCTGAAATAAGGGAGGAAGGCAGGAAGAGGGAAAGAAGCGGGCTGAGGCAATCTTCTAATCTTCCAATCTTCCTTCCTCTCCCGGTGAGCTGATGTGATTGGACGGAAAATGACAACACCTGCCCAACACCTAGCCAATCCAGGAGAGGCGCAGGGGAGAGATTTAACCACAGGTCACCCCGGGTCATGTTCCAGACCGGCTAAAGACTTCCCCTTACCTTACCCAACATTTCCACTCACCATAAACCCCCTCACCCGCCACCTCCACCACCACTACCACCACCACTAGCTCTTCCAAGCCTATCTTTCTTGCATTATCTTTTCTTTTAATTCTTTACTTTTAACCCTTATCCATTTACTCCTTTTCGTTTCAACTATCGGAGCTTGCTTTTTTTATTTTTTTATCGCGTATGCTCCCAACTATACCGTTATCTATCTAGTGCATAGCTTTTTGTTGCTTCTGTTGCTTAAAACATACCATAAACCTCCCTTATCTCCGCCTGATTTACTTTCCTTTCCCCTCCATTCCTTTTCTTCAAGCCCTTCCCTTTAGATTCCTTGCCTTCTCTTCCCTTTCCCCTCTTCCTTTACCATCCTCTACCAATCCTTCTTTTACCCTTATCTTACTATTCCCTTTCCTTCCCATTTTTTTCCCATCCCACCTGTTCCTTATCTCCTTCCTTTTCTCCCCTCACCCTCCACTTACTTTTATGTCCTCCTCATACTGAACAGACTTGCTGCGATCCTAACAAGTCCTTCATCCGCTTATCTCTCCCACTGCTGCCCATCACGTCTTATTTTTTTAACCTTTACTTTCCTTGCAGTGGATACTTCTATCTAGAGTAATAATGTTCCACTTGGGGATAAGTTTAAGTAGCTTACCAGATATTATTTTTACTATTTTGCTAATTCACCTAGCCGATGGTCAGATATTTTGCTAACTACATTATTTTAAGCACGGCTGTTGAGCTGATGGAAACGAAGATATACTGACACCGGAATACAAGAGTTGCTGTGTAGATGAATGGATAGATATAAAAGCATACGAATGGATAGATAGATAGATAGATAGATTAATAGATAGATAGATAGATAGATAGGCAGATAGACAGATAGAGATAGATAGACAGCTGGATAGATATATAAAGATGTAAAAAGAGATAGCCAGATTGATAGATTGATGAGTAGGTAGATAGATTGACGGATGTATGTCAAATTGATATTCAGATAGATAGGCCTAAATATATAGATAGTATATCTCCAGTTTGATTGACTGAATGACAAAAACAGATAATAATTGGTAGATCAAGAGAAAACTAGATAGATAGGTATAAAATGCTATATGTAAATATAAATTTGTAAACAGGCAGATCAGTAAAAAATAGTCATACCGAACACGTACATAAGCAGATACATAATTATAATGCTAATGGCCATATACATCACGGTAGAAAGTACGCACAGGGGAGCTGGCTGACTCGCCTTCCCCTCAGCCGCACTCTGAACAGCCAGCCAGCCCAGGTCTTGCCGGGCAGGAGTTACGACCAGAAATTACGACGATAAATCTGTCAGAAAGGCTAGTCGGTAGTGGTTGGGGGCCGGGACGTGAGACTCAGGCCGGCAGCACATAGACAAGACTCCCTTACTCATTTACTGAATAACTCCTTTACTCGCTCATTCACTCCCCTCTCCGTCAGTCAGTCAATCTTTTAGTCACTCATTCAGTCTGTTTGTCAGTTACTCAATCAGGTTCTCAGTCCGTCGGTCATTTACTCACTGACATTCTCTATCTCTCAGTTTCCCACTTGCTGCAAATCACTCACTCACTCACTCAGCCTCTCTGTGAATTAGTCCGTTATTCATTCACTTAGGTTCTCATTCATTCAGTCCTTTGGTCCTTCATTCACCAATTTTATCACTCACATTGTTATTTATTCGTCTTACACCACATATTCGTTTATATATCTATTCATTCAGCCTGTCTTAGTCACTGTGCTGTTTTGTAAGTGATTCATTCATGTATCCGTTCACTCTGGCACTTCTCCATTCCTTTCCTTCATCATTTGCTTATATCACATCTCATCCTACCCACTCCCATAAGTCACTCCTGAGTCCGCTTGTCCCACGCATCATCACCACAAGACTGCTCTCATCCTCCATCTCTACTCCATTCCTGACTGCTTTCCCGCCCTCTCTCATAATCTCAGCCATACATTCATCCTTCACTTACTCATTTGTTCCAATAAGAATATTTATTTTTATAATATGAGAAAATGTTCGTTAGTGCAAAGTGAAATCCCTATATTTTCACTCCTGTTTAGCAACTGAAAATATTTTATCATCATGAATGAATAGTAACGATAAAACAAAATTATGATTGGTATATGTTGTGAAGTAAAAGTTAATCAGTATCCATACTTCGTCCCTTTCACCAGGGAAGCTTAAACAACCTGTCTTTACCCTAAGATTTAAGTCCCTTAGATAAAGGAGTATCAGGACATCTCTGGCATTAAAATGACCTCTGTATTTTGGGGCACAGCTTTTCAGCGGACATTCTTTGTCTTTGCTCTGACGAACTTCGAAGCTCACCTTTACCGGTATCTAAAGCAGCCTACTGTTGTTTCTTATTTTTCTTTCCCTGTAACTAGAGCAACTTTAAAGCTGAAAATGTAACAGGTGTCTCACGTCACCCATAGGACCTCATTAACATTTATTTGAAGACTTTCTTTACATCGAGGCCCATGTGGGCTGTTAGGCTGTATAAATATGGGTGTACGGGGTACCTGACCCGCCTACACACATATATCAGGCTATAATCTGGGTTAATAAATCTGAGAACAGGTAAATGCGGGTGGCTTGAGAACAATGTTTACCCTTGGCACACTTGGATAGGAAAGTTACACGGTCTCCTCCCTCCTCTCTATCTCTCCCCTCCCTCCCAGTGACCCGAAGCTGCTGGAAAGGGAAGGTTCGGGGAGTCGCAGTAAGGTGGGGCATCGTTTCTCAGGATGATAGCAGGAAGACGACTGAAAAAGGAGAGTCCAGCAGCGCCGTGAACGAGAAGACTGTATTCAGAGTGAGAAAAAGGCAGTCTTCGTATCTTTTGTTGACTCAGGCCAGTCGCTTGACCTGCGTTCGTTTCTTTCTTTCAGCCCTTCTTTTCTGCGTCCTCCTTCCAAGACTTTCCGTTTCATATATGGTGAAGAGAAACAGTGTGAGGCCAGGCCTTTATTCAGGGCATTGTTTCGCTTGTCTAGACTCTGCCGGAGATTGAGAGAAAATACACTCTGATGCCATATACACACAGCGGGGCAGGAGGTGACGGCGAGCAGTGTGTGTGTGTGTGTGTGTGTGTGTGTGTGTGTGTGTGTGTGTGTGTGTGTGTGTGTGTGTGTGTGTGTGTGTGTGTGAATTAGTGTCAGGCGAGCGAAGATGCTTACCGGTGCGGTGTGTGATGAGCGTGAGCGGATAGCATCTTTTTCATAGACCCTGCCAGTAACTTTATCTTGCTCTTCGTTAATTTGCTTCAATCAATAGACACTGCTTTTTCAACAGTACTGGAGAGAATCAAGCAGAAAAAATCGAACAGGAAATATCAAACCAACAAAATAAGGATAACAAACTTTCCTCCTTATATCATTTTTTTATTACACATTATTATCATTATCTTTATTGTTATTATTATTATTATTATTATTATTATTATTATTATTATTATTATTATTATAACAATTCTTATTATCATTATTATTATTATTATTATTATTATTATTATTATTATTATTAGTAGTAGTAGTAGTAGTAGTAGTAGTAGTAGTAGTAGTAGTAGTAGTAGTAGTAGTATCATTACACTTCTTCTTCTTCTTCTTCTTCTTCTTCTTCTTCTTCTTCTTCTTCTTCTTCTTCTTCTTCTTCTTCTTCTTCTTCTTCTTCTTCTTCTTCTTCTTATTATTATTATTATTATTATTATTATTATCATTATAAATATTATTGCAATTGTTATCAATGGCATAATTACTATTAATGAGCACCGAGGCCACGCGCAGCTATAACCAATGCCCCCAACTTCATTAATCCCACTACCATGAACATTGACAACTATAATGACAATAATGCTAATATAATAACCAAACAAACTTCGAACCATTTACGCGGCGTCAACCGTTATCTCGCCCATCCGAAGGTCTAAAAGTTAAAGACCCACTCTGCCCCCGCACCAGGCTCCCACTCGATGAGGTATAACCCTGACAAATCTATATCCGGAGGAGGGTTTGATGACGAAGGCCATACTTAGACAGGCTGAGATTTCTTGTCTAGGTGTAGCCAATAATAATAATAATAATAATAATAATAATAATAATAATAATAATAATAATAATAATAATAACAATAATAATAATATGATAATAATATGATAATAATAATAATGATAATAATAATAATGATAATAATAATAATAATAATAATAATAATAATAATAATAATAATAATAATAATAATAATAATAATAATAATAATAATAATAATAATAATAATAATAATAATAATAATAATAACAATAATAATAATAATAATAATAAGAAGAAGAAGAAGAAGAAGAAGAAGAAGAAGAAGAAGAAGAAAAAGAAGAAAAAGAACAACAACAACAACAACAACAACAACAACAACAACAACAACAACAACAACAACAACAACAACAACAACAACAACAACAACAACAATAATGATAGTAATAATATTAATGCAAAAAACAATGAAAATAGCAGTAAGATTAAAAAAATCTTCATTAAACTTTTCATTACATATTATTACCTCAGTTATTAGCAGTATCGCCATCATTATCCTACCTACAATGCATTGTAGTGGAAAACAACTTTATAGATAGAAAACTGTTCTTGAAATTACCAAAAGTCGAACATTCCTCATACTGATAGTCTTCTATCTCTTAAATTCCGCCGCAATGTTGCCTCTCTTTCTATCTTCTATCGATATTTCCACGCTGACTGCTCTTCTGAAACTGCATGCCTCCCCCCCTCCCGCGGCCCCGCTGCACTTGACTTTCTACTCATGCTCATCCCTATACTGTTAACTGTTAACCAGCATCTTCACTCTTTCATCCCTCACGCTGGTAAACTCTGGAACAATCTTCCTTCATCTGTATTTCCTCCTGCCTACGACTTGAACTCTTTCAAGAGGAGGGTATCAGGACACCTCTCCTCCCGAAACTGACCTATCTTTCGGCCACCTCTTTGGATTCTTTTTAGGAGCAGCGAGTAGCGGGCTTTTTTTTATTAATGTTTACTTTTTTGTGCCCTTGAGCTGTCTCCTTTGCTGTAAAAAAAAAAAAAAAAAAAAAAAAAATTCGTCACGGTATTATTTTTCCTGGAGCAAACTAAGATCTCGCACAGGAATTACTGGTTGCGTGCGCGGAGTCACTCACTCACCCGGCCTGCCACTAGACACGACCACTTCTTGGGTGACTCTCGCCGCACCAGCTTCCAGGAACGTGTGAATCTGTCTCCCGGCCGCTGACTTACACGGCCATCCTTCTTTCCTCCCGCACCACTACGAGTATTATCAACATCACCACCACCACCACCACCATTATCGCATCTACCACCCCAACCACTACCACCACCGCCATCATCACCATCATAGACAACATTCCCAGCATCAACACCACCATCTCCTTCGCCACCAGCATGATTAACACCATTATCAACATTCCCGCCCCATCACATCCACAAACAGGATTAACGCTCGCATCATCACCATTACCGCCACCACCATTATTAACGCTCACAGCATCACCACCACCATCATCATCAACACCACCACCTCCACTCACTTGATCAACACTCCCAACATTACCCCCACCATCAACAGATCATCATCAATGCCACTCAGGTAATGATCAACACACTCGCTACAATATCA
Source organism: Eriocheir sinensis (assembly GCF_024679095.1). Taxonomy (NCBI): domain Eukaryota; kingdom Metazoa; phylum Arthropoda; class Malacostraca; order Decapoda; family Varunidae; genus Eriocheir; species Eriocheir sinensis. Next base: position 1,423,576 of record NC_066535.1, read on the forward strand.
CCTTCGCATCCCTTCAACAATCTCGCTGCCCCTTCCCACCACAGTCACCTTCACCACTCTCGGCACGGTACAAACTCCTAGCATTATCCCGACCCCATTCGTCACTATCTGTCTCACCACGATGATACGCCTCTCTCTGATGACCCACCTGAACCTTCATCAAAGTAGTCATCCTCACCACAATACTCGCATTCATCATAATTTCATCTTCTGCTAACACGGACACACTATCCACCCCAACACATACACTTCCTGTACTTCCCACCTCTTCAATGAAAAAAAAGAGAATATTTATAAAGATGCCAACACTTAACTCCAAATAGAGACCTCGTCACCTTCATCACCGCGACTCACCACCACCACCACCACCACTATTACCACTACTGTCATCATCAAGATCTGAAATCCTAGAATCTCTATCACAATATATATTTCTTCATCACAACCTCGACTCCTTTTCTTTCCCTGCCGCCTCCATGATTCCTGCCTCGTCAGTCAGTATTGTCTTCCTATATTCTACACACACGAACACGCACACGCAAACAAACAAACAAACAAACAAACAAACACACGCACGCAAGCACGCACGCACGCACACGCACACGCCCACACACACACACACACACACACATACACACAGCATTGCCAGCTTAGTTACAGATACATGAATACCATTTCCACTCCTTCCGCTTATAACAGAAGTTACTATCTCGTTACCCTTGTCTCGCCAAGTTCATTCAGGGTCTTATCGCTCACCTTTAAAAGCTTGTTCCTGCAGCTATGACCTTAAGGAGAGAGATTTGCCAAAGTGGTTCAGGTTGGCAGGACGAAAGGGTCAGCTCGGGTTAATCTGCAGGCACTGTTCACCAAAATGATCCTCGTACTTATGCTAACTTTACTGTGACTTATGCTCACGAATCCAGGTCTTCCCTATCAGTGGCGAGCGTTCATACGTTATGGCTTATCGGTTAAGGTTCATTTGATTATGAAGCAAATTATTTATATCTATTGGTAAAAGGCACGCAATATTTGGTGAGTTCAAATTTTCCCGTTTGGTGCAGTGTAGACTGCATCAGATAATTTCGCAACAGGTTTTCTAAGATATAAATCCTAATCAGCCAGTGGTATTTGTACCTTTGTCTCATTGCTGACTTCCCCTATTTCTGAGTATACCTAACTTCATTTCTGCAATGTGAAGATTATGTCAGGAAAGATTACTTCAGATAAATGGAAATGACAAGACGTGATCACACAGCATAAATGGATCTACTTCAACACCGGATGGTATACGGTACCTGGAAATCACCGGAAATCAGACGTTTTGCCAGCGTGCCGAGGTCAAAGCCATGTCGGAGAATCTCTTCCTCGCCCTCTCCCCTTGGCCATGGGTTTCAGATTCTCATCATCTCTACATCCCACAAGGAGAGAGCGGTACATGTACTACAACTATCTTCGACATGATATCATAATCAAGGCAGGGAAATTCACTGTGCAATACCACTTGCGAAAAAGAGACAATGCAAAGGTTTGGATATCCTTGATTATAGCTGCTGCCAGGTGTAACATCACGGAACAATAAAGCAAGGTGTGTAATACAACTGAGAATTACATGTATGACATCACGGAGAGAACATAATTTTCAGAAAGGCTGTGTATAATAATCATAACACCTACACTTCGAACCTGCTAAGCAACACCTCGACGGTAGCTTCTGAAAGGCATGTCATCGCCGAAGAGACATTTGTTAAAGAAGGAGTGTAGTTACAGAGGAAGTGGGAGACGTGCTCCGAGGCGGACTACGTGATGAAAAGGACAGGTGCAATTTCGATCATCCCGGGTGCTCTTTAAATCGACCCAAAACTTGTCTTTAATCTCCTTTCTAATTCGCTTACTAGTTCGCAGGCCCCAGTGACTCGCCCCAACTCGCCCCAACACACACACACACACACACACACACACACACTCTCTCTCTCTCTCTCTCTCTCTCTCTCTCTCTCTCTCTCTCTCTCTCTCTCTCTCTCTCTCTCTCTCTCTCTCTCTCTCTCTCTCTCTCTCTCTCTCTCTCTCTCTCTCTCTCTCTCTCTCTCTCTCTCTCTCTCTCTCTCTCTCTCTCTCTCTCTCTCTCTCTCTCTCTCTCTCTCTCTCTCTCTCTCTCTTTTTTATTTAAACAGGGCTTAGATTGTGCTAAAGTTGAAGGTTTTAAGCTTCATCTATCTATAGCTACATACAAGACACATTGAATTACTGCCTAGAAGTCCTAATCCAGCTGTTCACCTCCCGCTTGAAGTCTTGAAGTGACGCGCGATGGTGGAGGTCGGTATGGCGAACAAGCTGGTTCCACAGGCGGCTGTAGCAGGGGCTGGAAGGAGCAGGTGTTCTGTCCTGGAGAAGGGTACAGCCACTTGTTCCTGTCTGTGGGGTGCTGTTCGGGTGGAGTGTATGGGGGTTGGGGGCGCGGGGAGCTTGAGAGCTGCCAGGTGGGGTGTGTTTAGGTTGTGTGCCTTGAACATAACACACAGGCCTGCCACATCCCTGCGCTCCTGGAGAGGTTGCAGGGAGCCACCCGCGTGCTGAGGACCTGTGCGCTGTATCAGACGCTGGGCTCTGGCCTGGACACGATCCAGTGTTGCAAGGTAGGATGGAGGGCAGGAGGACCAGGCGAGGGGGGAGTACTCCATGAGGGGGCGTACTTGTGCCTTGTAGAGCACCTCAGTCCTTTTGGCGTCTCTCTCTCTCTCTCTCTCTCTCTCTCTCTCTCTCTCTCTCTCTCTCTCTCTCTCTCTCTCTCTCTCTCTCTCTCTCTCTTAAGTACACTTCCCTGTTTGAGCTCACTGTGTCGCTCTGAGCTGATGTACATTTAAGGCAACAATGACGCTGGGCAGACAGGAGGGTGGGAAGCCAGGTAAGGTAGGCAAAAAGGGGAATTGCTCAGTGTGGCAGGCAGGCAGACGGGGTAAGGAAATAAAGCAGGTAGGCAGGCAAGTACGCACAAGGTGTAGGTGAGACAGGTAGTTCTCTCATAAGCCATCTTTGACACACTTCTTCTGTTTTCATATTTAATACGTCTCTGTTCCTCTGTGATGCAGCAATCGCATAACAGGTGACTCTTCCTCGCATCTTCCTCTCCCAAGAATATCTTTATCTGTTCGACTGCCTCTTCCTCAAATATATACTGCACCTCCATCATGTATTCTTTTAAGTTTTTTTGTATCTATTGTATGGCGTGAACACAACAGTCTTCCTCCCTTTCTTTGCACAGTCTTTCTTTCCTTCCTTCCTTCCCACCTTTCTTCTTTCTTTACTTTTTCCAATTTTATTAATCCTCCTCCTCCCCTTCCTCCTCCTCTTCATATTTTCACTTCTCACACTCACTCACTCACTCACTACTACTACTTTTCTACTACTACTACTACTACAACTACTACTTCTACTACTGAAATTAATACTACTATCACTACTACTGCTACTACCACCACTACTACTACTACTACACTTCCACTAAAACGCCAGAATTTTCTCTTTACTATACTCCAACACGACCTCTGCGTTTAACGAAACACCCGATAAATTAATTCAAACAAGGAAAGATTTTGCCGGCGCCGGGGATCGAACCCACGACCAGCGAGACGGGAGAGCCACTCCTTAACCAGTCAGCCAAAGAGGTACCCCCCTCGCAGAGAGAGTTATGGGAGTCACGCCTATCAGTCAAGTCGCTGCACTACACGGCTCCCCATTCCTATTTAGATTAATTTCTGTATATTGAGATTTCCCATTTTCTATGAACTTCGGAGAGCATGGGCCATCACTACCTGTTACCCACTCGGGGTGACACAAGAGAATCACATGAGAGGATGCCCACCGCCCTGCCACCAGTGACACGCCAGATTTTTTTCTTCACTATACTCTCACACTATCTCTGCGTGTAACGAAACACACGAGTAATTAATCCAGACAAGGAAAGGTTTTGCCGGCGCCGGGGATCGAACTCGCGACCAGCGAGACGGGAGAGCCACTCCTTAACCAGTCGGTCAATGAGGTACCCCCCTCGCAGAGTGAGTTATGGGAGGCTCGCCTATCAGGCAAGTTGCTGCACTACACTACTACTACTACTACTACTAAAACTACTACTACTATCACTACTACTGCTACTACCACCACTACTATTACTACTACTACAACTGCTACTGCTGCTACTACTACTACTACTACTAATAATAATAATAATAATAATAATAATAATAATAATAATAATAATAATAATAATAATAATAATAATTATAATTATAATTATAATAATTATAATAATAATATAATACCAAAACTACTACTATTACTACTGCTACTACATGCTACTACTACTATTATTACTATTACTACAACTACTACTACTACCATTACTACTACTACTACTACTACTATTACTACTACTACTACTACTACTACTACTACTACTACTACTACTACTACTACTACTACTACTACTACTACTACTAATAATAATAATAATAATAATAATAATAATAATAATAATAATAATAATATGTGTGTAATAATAATAATAATAATAATGTAATAATATGTATAATAATAATAATAATAATAATAATAATAATATATATATATGTATATATATGTATATGTATATATATATATATATATGTATATGTATATATATGTATATATATATGTATATGTATGTGTGTACCACTACAACTACGACTAGTACTACTACTACGACTACGATTACGACCACTGCTACAGCTGCTACTACTACTTCTACTAATTATAGTGTTTTACCTCATTCTTCTTTTTTTCTCTTCCTCCTCGGAATAAAGTTTTCCAGCTGCTTTCTGGTATTCAACAGGTCTGTCGCTAATAAATCATCAATACTTGGTCACAACTTAACGAGCCTTGCAAAAAGTTTCTTATCGACTTATCCCTTAAAAGTAGGTATTGTAGGACTTACATAAAATTAATATTTCCGAATCTCTCTCTCTCTCTCTCTCTCTCTCTCTCTCTCTCTCTCTCTCTCTCTCTCTCTCTCTCTCTCTCTCTCTCTCTCTCTCTCTCTCTCTCTCTCTCTCTCTCTCTCTCTCTCTCTCTCTCTCTCTCTCTCTCTCTCTCTCTCTCTCTCTCTCTCTCTCTCTCTCTCTCTCTCTCTCTCTCTCTCTCTCTCTCTCTCTCTCTCTCTCTCTCTCTCTCTCTCTCTCTCAAGGCCGGTTAAGATAAATCGATCTGGCCCAGAGTAAACCACTAACACTGCTTCTTCGACAAACCTAATTGAAGACGGCTTCTCTGAGGGTTAAAAAACAGGAGACAATTTAAATTCTGCAGATAGAATTAGAAGAACATCTGAGTTCCTGTAACACCACAAGACCTAACCCGTGGCTGCTTTTTACATCTTAAGTCTGGGCTAAAAAGGCATAAGATAACATAATTTATAGTTTCAGAATCAGGTACACGAATACCAGGGAATGGCTAGTTATTAGGGTAGTGTGAATGTGTCAATGGTTGCGGGAGTTGAATAAGCCTCAGAGCATATGGAGGGAGAGGATTCCTGTTTCGCAGTTATGTTCACTGACCTCAGGCACTTCCCTACTCCTCGCAGTCGCGTATACCTTTCACAGAGGACCCACAGAGCGCTGAACACCACCTTCATCAACTCCAAATCTTTTTTTTTTTAATTTTATCCTCTCCCTCTTCTGAATTTTCATCTCTCTTTCCCTCTCTTAGTTTGTGCTTCTCCTCTTCTTGTATCTTTTTTTTCATCTTCTTAATCATATATCTCCTTTTTAACTTCGTGTTTATTTGAATCTTCCCCGTTCTTCTCCTCGTCATTGTCATCGTTTTCACTCTCTTCTCTTTTTCCTCTTCCTCTACTTCCTCCTCCTTCTTTTCCTCCTCCTCATCCTCATCCTCATCATCACCATCATTATCATCCTCTTTCTCCTCTTTCCTTCCTCCTTCTCCTACTCTTCGTATTTTTTTATCCTCCGCTTTTATTATTAGTATTCCTCCTCCTCCTTGTCCCTCTCATTTGCCTCGCCCTCGTTTTCCTCCCCATCTTCTTCCTCATTCTCGTCATTCTTCATTTCCTCCTCTTCCTATTTTTCACCTCATCCTTCTCCTCCTCCTTCTCATCCTCTTCCTCCTCTCTCTCTTCCTCCCTCTCCTCCTCCCGCTCCACCTCCTCCTCACTCTCCAACTCATACTAATCATACTCAATAGTCATCTTCCTCCGACTTATATATTCGTCTTATTTTATATTTTATTTTCCTGCTTCTCCATGTCCTCCTAACCTTCCTCCTCATCTTCTTCCTCCTTGTCGTCCTCCTCCTACGGCAAGCATTCATGAACACCATCATGCCAAGAAGTGTTGGCTCATCATCATCAAGGGGAATGAGTGAGCGGTGCGCGGCTCATCAGAACGTTCCTCTAAGCGTCTTTAATCCCTTGTCGGAGCACTTGACTCGAACAAGAAAATGCAAACGATAAAAGACGCAGATGGCTTCTCCTTAAAGTGGCTCTTACGTAAGGAGCACATTCTTATAGAGTGGCGGCCTTTTTTGTTATCCTTCGTTTTTAACATTTGCATTCACTTTGCATCAGGGAATGTTTGACATAGGATGTACTGCCCTCATAGGAGTGTTTTTTCTTTCATTGTACACTTTTCACTAAAAATTATATATAGTATAGCAGAATAACCCCAGCAACTTCGATTAGTTTATTTACTTTGTGATGGTTCGGGAAACACACTTCCCATCTTCAGACTGTAAAACTGTTCTCAGAACTATAATAAAAGTGAAAATGAATTTTAAATGTTAATTCGAGACCCAGTTAATATTGAGAAACTGAAATTATTGAATACAATATTATAAATAGTGTTTAGGAGTTAACGTCATAATTTTAGTTTCACTTTTATTGTAGTTTTAATGAAACCATTAGATCTTATTTACCTCAGCGTTAGGATACAATGTGCTGCCTCCAGTTGGCGCT
>NC_066535.1:1430671-1515671 GCF_024679095.1 Eriocheir sinensis
ACTACTACTGTGAAACTCACCGAAAACTTAAGACTTGGATTGGTTTTCAAACTGTATCGATTTGCTTTCGCTTCTGTGACCGTTTGTGGTATAGGGAAAATCTGAGAATTAATTTATCACGCGGCTGTGGCCTTGGCGGTTGTGGCGGTGATGGTGGTGGAGGAAGAACGTGGAGGGCCGGGCCTACTCCTCCGTGGGCACGCGGTCGCACTGACAGACCAGCCAAGACTGAGGTACCCGGCCACGTGTGTGTGAGCGGTGCCCCATACACCTCGCCGCCCCCCGGCCTTCACCACGCCTACCACACCTTGCCCGGCCACAACCTGTCGCGGCCACACCTCGTCACGCCACGACCACGCCTCCTCCACCCCAAGACGACCCCGGGTGTCACACAGCTGCATAACTTTGCCTCTGGATGGCGGGCGGAGCGCCTATATGATCTTTCACATGCCTGCCGCTCTGTACCTGTCCATTACTACATATTCCTTGACTTTGCCTCACTAGCGACCACACACGCCCCGTCACCACACACCATCCTCCCAACGACCCGCCCTCACCCCGCTGCTGCCCGCCCTGCCCTGCCGAGTCAAGCACTGAGCGTGTGTTGCCCTCTTCAAGCACCTGACGCCGGGGGGAAACCCTCCTTCTCCCCGTCATTGATTGCACCAGTCCGACCCATGGGACCTCCACTGTCTCCACCACCACTTATTGTGGCTATGATGGTGAAGGAGGTGAAGGTCCTACACCTTCACCGCCTCCACCATCATCACCTTCACTGCTTCCTTCATTACTCTCTCCACGCTCAGACTGCACCGTCACCACCGCCAAGATCACCCAGGGACTGTTGCAATGTGTCATCTATTGGCAGAATTTTATGTCGTCTGCGGACAATTAGCCTTTGTGGCAGTGTCGTCAAGAGACATCGGTGTAGTTATAGTCACTCTGCCCGGCAAAGGCCGCCGCTGCCGTGCACAGGGCAGCGCAGGTCGCTCCCTGACGGGTTTAAGTTTCCAGTGTTCAGCCGCGGGCATCCCCAGGGCGGCCGCCGACCCCCGCCGCACCCATCATTGAGAGAACTCCGCTCTTATTGTTCTGTTGTTGTGCTTGCCTCCACATGCCTGCTACACTGTTATATTTCATGACTGTGCGTTGTTTTCAACCTCAGCACACTGGCATGAGTCTTGCTGGCGTGTGTGTATGTGCGTGTGTGGTGGTTTGTTGCCATGCATGCGTGTGCGCGTGGATAAGCCATGAGTGCAAGAGGAGAGTTTAGGAAGCAAGGAATCGTGTCCATGCATTTTTGTCTTCACCTTTCCCTCTCAGCTCCCTCTCCCGATCCCCCCCCCCCCCCTCTCTCTCTCTCTCTCTCTCTCTCTCTCTCTCTCTCTCTCTCTCTCTCTCTCTCTTAATTGTCTGACACAATCTTCATCTGTACATTTGCCGTAATTATGTGGTACCATTTTTTTTATTCTTAATTTATGGCTTATATATATATATATATATATATATATATATATATATATATATATATATATATATATATATATATATATATATATATATATATATATATATATACGTGGAGGTGAACGTCTCTCTTCCGCGGTGTCTGGCCAATGCTAATCCGGCTCTAGGCTGTCCCATGAAACATTAAGCGCCTTCCTGTTTTGCTTCCAGCCCGCAGCACAACACAGGGCGGGCCAGCTGTGGTGCGGCAATGCTCTACTCGCTTATTTTATGCCCAGGCTAGAGGAAATTTTTTTAAGGGAAATTATGATGACTCAGGATGGCATGGATCTGCGTGTGTACATGTGTGTGTGTGTGTGTGTGTGTGTGTGTGTGTGTGTGTGTATTTTATCAGGGCCTAATCACGTGCTGAACTCGGGATCGCCAGCAAGAAGCCGTCCGATGAGAGCAAGCATGTTTGTCGATCTCTGGTCACTCCTAGGTCCTTTACACACACACACACACACACACACACATTCCTCTTGCAGGAGCTTGATAGGCTTTTGCTGTGTGTGTGTGTGTGTGTGTGTGTGTGTGTGTGTGTCAATGGGCTCTATATAACGAGGGGTTGAAGCTGGAATAAACGCAGTGTGAAGTGGCGGGAAGTACGGAAGTTGTCGTCTAATAATCCACGGAGCTCGGGCCAAATGATAGAAGTGAAAGGGAGGTGAAGAAGCAATGGGATGGTTGTGTGGGTGTTATGTAACGTAAAGTCGGCTGCGGTCAGTGTGAAGTATGGGGTTGCCACAGTTTGCCTTCCCCAAGTTTCCCCAAGTACCCATTTATCGAAAGGGAGGCTGAACAGCTGGGTGAGTTGCACGCCCACTGCACGGGCCGGGCTAACCCCGGGCTACGGATTCGTAGCTATGTATCCTAACCACTACTCCACGGAGGAGCTTAGGCGGGCGGAGGCGGTGGAGGTAATGTAAAGGGTTGTAGACTGCAACTTAAGGTGTTTTATCGTAGTGAGTGAATTAGTGTGCGTAGTGGTGTGGGTGTGTAGTGAAAATGCACGAGGTCGCAAGTTCACGTCCCGCCCACCGTGACAAATAATCTGGCAATTTTTCAGTCATCGCCGAGTGGCCTTAGACCATCCACATGCTGCTCTGAAGACCACCTAACAACTTGGGCACTAGATTCACCCTAAAAGATGCTCAAATATGAGTTCCGGGTGATAGAATGAACTAAACAATACGGTGCCACTATAAACACTTGCCTGCGCCATAACGGACTGGGGCCGACCATCAGGCCCCATCAAGAAGGCCTACCGGCGCCATAGGCGAAAACATAAAATAAAGCAGGTTAGTGTGGGGTGTGTAGTAAAGGTAACTAAAGCAATGAGTGCGTAAGTAGGTAATGGGTGTGTGGGTGTGTAGAGGAGGTGACTAAAGGGTGTGTAGGTAGGTAGCGGGTGTGTGTGACTGTGCAGTGAGTGACTATAATAAAGGGTGTGTAGGAAGGTAGTGGGTGTGTGGGTGGGTAGACTATAAAGGGTGTGTAGGTAGGTAGGGGGTGTGTGGGGGTGTGGTGACTAAAGGGCTCGTAGGCAGTGGGTGTGTGGGCTTGTTGTCGAGCTGTGTGAAGCAGAGAAAGTGTAATGGAGGTAACTAAAGGAAAGTGCGAGCAGCTAGTGGCGGGGAAAATATTTATACGAAGGTATAGTGGTGAAACTCGAGGTCGAGGAAATGCCTTTACTTATGGCATCAAACACGACCTTGACCCGAAATGATTCATGTTGACCTTTCAATGACGCTGCTCGTTGTGAGGGGATCTGCTGACCTTGTACCAGGCTCGAGAAATCTTTAATTATGTCGGCACAGCTCCTGCACACGAGTTAGCTTAGGCAAAGGGTCCTTTAAATTACCTCTTCAAAGCAGTTTTTTATTCTTTTTTTTTCTTTCCATCGCTCTCATTAATCCTTTTTGTCCATCCACTATATTATCTCTACAAATTATCTCTATATATTTTTCACTTCCTTTTTTTTCTTCCTGCCCTTTCATTAGCTTTCTCTGTACAGCTTCCTGCTTTAAATTTTACTTTCCCTTCCTCTCTCTCTCTCTCACCTCAGAATTGTTTTAGTTATTTTTTTTTGATTCAGTAATGTATTTCCAACTTTTTTCCTTATATCACCTATTTTCATCTTTGTAATATCATTATAATTTATCTTTTCTCAATATTTTCAATTCCTTTCTCCCCAGTACCTCTCTCCTTCTCTGGCTCTTCTTCATGACATTCTGAGATTCTTCTTCACGCCAGCTGTTCTTCTTTCCAGGATATGTCACCTCCCTCTTCTCTTGCCCGTCTTCCTGACAGGCGAAGATTCTCCTTCACGCCAGCTGCTCCTCCTTCCCATATGTGTCCCAGCAGGCAACCCTTTTCATTTCCCCGCTCCTTGCTTTCAACGTTTCATACCTTACTATACTACCGTTTTTCCCATCCCAGTTCTCCTCCAGTCCTTTCCTTTCCCACCTCCTACTCCCTCTCCTTGTCCCTCACCCCCTTTTCCCTTTTTTCACTTAGTCATGTTTCACCATTATGCATCCTTACCAAACCTCACTATCTGCCCGTGTGCCTGTCTCTCTGTGTCCCTATCTAACAATCTATCTATCTGCCTCTCTCTCTCGCTCTCTCCCTTTCCTTTTCGTCGCTGTATCCTTCCTTTGTCACCCCTCGATCCCGTAGCTTAAACACTAAACTCCTCTCAGCCGGGCCCGTCAGGATGCTGCGGAGACAAAAGGTTGTGCGGGAGGTGGAGACGGTGGCTTGGAGCGAGACAGAGGCGGGGGTTTAAAATGTTGCCGGGAGATGGAAAAAGAGGGAGAAGGTAAAGGAGGAGGAGGAGTAAAAGATGGAGAAGGAGAAAGAGGAGGGGGAGGAAAGAACAAAGGAAAAGGAGAAAGAGCAGGAGGAGGAAAAAGAGGAGGAGGATGGGATGGGATTTGAGGAAAATTTGGAAACGGGAAAGAAAATAGAATAAAGGAAAAAAAAATAAACGGGAGGAGCAGAAGGAAAAAAATAGTGTGGTAGTGTTACTACTTTTAGATGGGACCAAGGCAAGGTGCAGGCTGCAGGCTCCCAGTGCAAAGCGTTGACAAAACTTGAGGCACATGTTCAGTGTTCGATATATTTCAGAAAATAGAAATCTAGGGTAACAGATATTGATGATTGCACTTAAGTCAAGGTGTATGTGCATGCGTACGCATGTGTGTGTGTGTGTGTGTGTGTGTGTGTGTGTGTGTGTGTGTGTGTGTGTGTGTGTGTGTGTTGAGGATGTATATATATATATATATATATATATATATATATATATATATATATATATATATATATATATATATATATATATATATATATATATATATATATATATATATATATATATATATATATATATATATATATATATATATATATATATATATATATATATATATATATATATATATATATTCACACACACACACACACACACACACACACACACACACACACACACACACACACACACACACACACACACACACACACACACACACACACACACACACACACACACACACACACACACACACACACACACACACACACACACACACACACACACACACACACACACACACATCGATGACTCCTCTTGTTGTGTTTCATTTAAATTAAGGCCTAACTTAGTGAGCAAGGAAAAAACAAAAACAAAATAATATATAAATCTTTCGGAAGGGATGGATTAGTTTACGGTCCATGAATAGCAGAAAGAAAAAAAGGAAGTTAAATATCAGTGGATACCATCAAGTGTTTCCAGCAATAAGTCATCAGGTTTTCCAGCAGAAGCCATCATATTCTTTCCTGGAACCTATCACGAAATGGAAATTGGAGTGCAAATTTCTGGTGATAAATCATATTCTTATCCACTTGAAACACTCATGGCATGTGCCAGGCCACCTACCACGCCTCGCCTATGCCGCCTCAACGCTGCATCCCCACCCTCTGCACGCACTCATGTCTGGCCTTAAAGCACAGACGGGTTTTCCTTACAGTCAGTTTTATCCCTTATTTATTAACTATCATTCAGTCATTTCTTATCGGTGTTTTCCATAATTTAGTGCTTTATCACTCATGCTATATCTTTCCAGCAAAATGAATGAACATTGCGTGGTATTTATTTTTGCATAATCTTACAAATGGGGAAAAAATAACATACAAACGAAGATCTCCAAAAACATAACCTCACTATCAAAAGTAATAAAAATAAATATCAAGTCAGTTAGAGGCATACGCTTAAGCTGCAGCCTGTGACTGGGAATAACCAAGACACAGAGCCAGCGTAACATCCGGGTTGCCACAGTTTACCTTCCCCAGGTTCCCCCAGGTGCTGATATATCGATCAGACGGAAAGGGAGGATGAACAGCTGAGTGAGCTGCGCGCTACTACCCGGGCCGGACCGCGCGTGCTAACCACTTCACCACGGAATGTAAATCAAGAGTAATGATTATATTACTTGTGGCTACTACTGCTACATTTGATTCATTACATCGCGAGGCACTCTGAGATCTCCTGCGACTCCTCGGGATTCTATTATATTACTACTACCACTACTACTACCACTAATACTACTACTACCTACTACTAGTACTACTACTACTTTTTTTTCTTTCTACTACATAAATGATACCTCCACCCATGTTTATTTTCCCGACACATAATCATGGAGGGCTCCATAGTTTGGAGGTCATTAGCCCCAACTCTGTTCGCTAATGACTGTGGCATCCAACCATATCGCTAATACTACCTAACACTACTACTACTACTACTATTTCTACTACTACTTTTTTTTTTTTTTAAACGGGCCTCCATCTATTAGAGTTGCGTTATGAGCGGTATATTTTCTCATATCCTTTCACAAAGCAATTCATTGGCCCCACCCCGCCAATGACTGTAGCCGACAACCATCTTTATTTAATATTACAAACTTTACTAAACATTTTATTTTTAAGCTAACAGAGCTTGTGGTTGATACGACTATCAACCACCGTCGCCTCAAAGTCCAGGTCAGCAATGCGGGTGGTTTTGGGTGCAGGTGACCTGGTTCCTCTCAGGCAGACCAAGGCTGACCTCAGGAGGGAGAAGGACAGCCTGCATCTCATCCAGGCGACCACACTGTTTCTTGGTTGTTGTTTCTTATCCGCCAGTGTTTCGGCGAGTCTTGCGTAGAAGCTCTGCGCCCTTGGTCCCATCCCTCCTGCCGTCGTGAATACTACCGGGGTGAAGGAGCCCTGGTCCACATTCTGTATTCTTTCTTCATATGCTCTGTTCTTCTCTTGTTCGTTTCTTCTGTGGGCTGCATCAAGGGTCAGGTCTCTGTGGCAATGGGCCATGGGATCAAAGATCCTTATATCAAAGTATGCCCTTTGTCCACGAGTCCAAAACCCTCTGGCGCTAACATCCACTCATGCTTCGTTCGAAACATTAGCGGTGCGTCTGGCGAGGTGTTCGCCTTGCAGAGGGAGCAGCATGGGTTCCACAATCACGTCGTGGCAGACTTCTTTCAGCATCTGAGCTGTTACGTCTCTTACTTCATCATGTCTCATGCAGACGAAACCTCCTCTCTTGCATGTCATGGCATGATTTTGGTTGAAGGGTGAGCCACAGTTACACATGTTTGGGAGCCCATCCACTGGCCAGCCATACCTGAGGGCAAAGGCATCAGTAAATTCTTTTTTGTTTAAGTTGAAGCCTTTTGCCCTGATAGGTAGTGTGGTTAGCCAGTTTGAAGCGCCCACTTCCTGTGCAATATCTGTCCTCCTCCTTGTGTCTTCTGGGAGTTCTCTCATTAGGTCACTCAGAGTGTCTCTCTGTTTTCCTTCTCTGTTTATGGAGATTTCATTCCTTAGTGACCTAATATCTTGAGGGTTGTCTTCACCCCTTTCATTTTGATTGGTAATATATCCGGTCAAGGAGGCTGTGATTCGGATTGAGTTCCCGAATTCAGACTCAGCCAGATTTTGCTGGTTGGTGATGCCGAGCCCACCCATTCTTGGCGGCAACTCCAGCAATCTTCTCTCCTGGTCACTGGGACATCTCCCATTTGCTATCGCCGGTATGAAGGTGTTTCTGATAGCATCTTCCAGAGGTTTTAGTAACGGAACAACATCAGGAACTGTCCTCATGAGGTAGTTCCATTTATGCTTGACACCGTACGTAAATGCTGCGTAGTCTGCCTGCGGTTCTGTTTTGGCGATCTCGCTCAGTCTCTGCAGTTCGGACTCCCAGCGCTTTACAGCCGTTTTCACATATTCGGTTCTGTATTCAGCTGTTCCAATGGCTGCCCCGAGGTGTCTTTCTCCAGTCACTGACAGTTTCACGTTACTGCCCTGGAATGCTGTTTTGGCCCGATCGTATGCCTCTGGTTTTACAATCACCACAGACTTCGTGGCGTTGGGATGGTACCCTATTTTAGGGCCATGTTCATTGACTACTACTACTACTACTACAACTATTACTACTACTACTACTACTACTACTACTACTACTACTACTACTACTACTACTACTACTACTACTACTACTACTACTACTACTACTACTACTACTACAACTAATAATAATAATAATAATAATAATAATAATAATAATAATAATAATAATAATAATAATAATAATAATAATAATAATAATAATAATAATAATAATAATAATAATAATAATAATAATAATAATAATAATAATAATAATAATACCCTTAGTTTTACTGTTACTGCTACTTCTAAATATTATTTTGTTAATAATTTTAATAATAATAATAATAATAATAATAATAATAATAATAATAATAATAATAATAATAATAATAATAATAATAATAATAATAATAATAATAATAATAATAATAATAATAATAATAATAATAATAATAATAATAATAATAATAATAATAATAATAATAATAATAATAATAATAATAATAATAATAATAATAATAATAATAATAATAATAATAATAATAATAATAATAAAGATAAAAGTAATAATATTAATAATAACAACAACAACAACAACAACAACAACAACAACAACAACAACAACAATAATAATAATAATAATAATAATAATAATAATAATAATAATAATAATAATAATAATAATAATAATAATAATAATAATAATAATAATAATAATAATAATAATAATAATAATAATAATAATAATAATAATAATAATAATAGCGATAATAATTATATTAAATCATATATTCTAATCAATACGTATAGGCCGCTATATTGGCGAAATACTTATTTTTGAAGAGGCCATCATCGGTTTTTGGACGGATTATATCAGGAAGAGGCCGAACCACCCCAGCGGAAATTAGGAATCCAAACACCCATGGTCTGGGTCAGACCACCTCCCAACCGTTTCCAGTAGTTACAGGAAGCACTCAACATCTTGACCACCTCTCACAATGTTCCGACACTCAGTAGTAACACTCATGGTGTGCTCTCAAAGCACGGGCGGGTTTGCCCATACTCCCGCCGAAATTTAGTCAGTTTTTCATTATTATCCACCTCCAAGGACGACAATAACATTTCACCGCTGTTCGCCTGCTGTCAGTTTGTCTGTCTGTCTATCTGTCTGTCTGTGTGTGTTTGTCAGTCTGTCTATCTGTCAGTTAACGTAATATCTGAAAAAAACGGATTGACGAGATGTCACCAAGTGCATAGGATAGATTCTTAAGGTGCACATCACAGGATGATCAACTTCTAAGGAGCAGTCCAATAAAAGCTGACAGAATAATGGCGAATAACTGTAAATATACTGACTGATAAATGCTACCAGTGATACGCAATACCTGCGCATGGCCTCAGAGCTCAACTCAGATACATTAGCTCTTGAGTCTGTGGTGGGTAAGAACCCATTACTCCGGGATATTAGGCTAGGGTGACATCCGGGTTACTATAGATTTGAGGGCATGCCAGATGGTACCGAGAGGGGCTGGGGGGTGGTCCGGCCGAAAGAATGTGTGTTTGGATTCGGCAGGAGTGGTCGGACTCCTTCCTGGTTAAATCCCCCAAAGAAATGAGAGAAGGAAGGCGGCCATATTCTTAATAAAACCTAGGCTAATATGGCTGGCAATACATGTTTTTTGGAGCATGCCGGTTTTTTTTATTCGCCATCATTCAGGCAGATTTGTAACTCTTTTTTTTTTTTCCAAAATGATCATCAGTTTGAGATGTTCATCCACGCATGTTTTCATGAAGCTGGTGAGTATTCGTAAGGCGAATTATTACATTTTGGCAACGGACAAACACTAAAACAAAGAAACGGACAAACGGTAAACGTAATCAAAGTATGATAATAGATTATCATTATCACCATCACTGTACTTAATTCCTTATGTAATGAATGATAATAATATAATTTTGGAGGAATTATGATAATCATGATAACAATAATGATAAAATTCATTGTAACAACAAGATAAAAAAGGAAACATGAAAAAAACAATAATAACAATGATGATTACTGACAAAAGCCTGCCATGCCATGCGAGACAGACCCCACAAGACCATCTCCCTTACATCACCTTTCTCACCCGCTCCGTGGCCTCACTGTCTCGTCACCCAACCAGCCAGCCAAGCAAATACCAACACAGCCAGTCAGTAAAAAAATCACCCACCATGCCCCCTATGAATCACTGTCCAACGGCCAGTCATCCAGCCAGACACCCAGCCAGTTATTACCCAACTATCCCGCGAGCAACACAGCCAAACAGTCACCCAACCAGTCAGTCGCCACTCCCCCAGTCAGTCAGTCCACTCAGAAAAAGTGCCACCAGCAAGCGACTGATCCTGACTGACAGGTGCAAAGAATGGGAAGAAAAATAGACACTACTCGGTGAAAAAACACACACGAGCAAATAAGACGCCTTTCCTTCTCCTTCTCGGACCCCCTGATAACGTCCAGAGTGGCAGCCCTTTAATGCGAGATAACGGAGCAAAGGAGTAGGAGGAGCAGGAGGAGGAGGAGGAGGGGAGGGGAAATGGAGGGACGGACGTCTAGCTGGCTGGCTGCTCACTCACTAGCTCTTGCCCTCTCGCATTCTATCTTTCTCTCTCCCGGTCACCCGCTCGCTCTCTCCCTCGCAGCCACGACAAAAGCCAGGTTGAAGAATAATGAGAGTAAGGGTTCAGAACTTGATCCCTGACACCGACGAAAAGCAAATATTATTGTGCCGTCAAGAAACGTCGGTCCGCTAATTCTATTGCCAGACGGAGAGAGAGAGAGAGAGAGAGAGAGAGAGAGAGAGAGAGAGAGAGAGAGAGAGAGAGAGAGAGAGAGAGAGAGAGAGAGAGAGAGAGAGAGAGAGAGAGAGAGAGAGAGAGAGAGAGAGAGAGAGAGAGAGAGAGAGAGAGAGAGAGAGAGAGAGAGAAGAGAGAGAGAGAGAGAGAGAGAGAGAGAGAGAGAGGAGAGAGAGAGAGAGAGAGAGAGAGAGAGAGGAGAGAGAGAGAGAGAGAGAGAGAGAGAGAGAGAGAGAGAGAGAGAGAGAGAGAGAGAGAGAGAGAGAGAGAGAGAGAGAGAGAGAGAGAGAGAGAGAGAGAGAGAGAGAGAGAGAGAGAGAGAGAGAGAGAGAGAGAGAGAGAGAGAGAGAGAGAGAGAGAGAGAGAGAGAGAGAGAGAGAGAGAGAGAGAGAGAGATAGAGAGTGAGAGAGAGAGAGAGAGAGAGAGAGAGAGAGAGAGAGAGAGAGAGAGAGAGAGAGAGAGAGAGAGAGAGAGAGAGAGAGAGAGAGAGAAGTTGGAAAGTTTTGTTTAGTCGGCGCAACATCTGTGGTCATATGCCGGAGAGAGACAGAAGGGGAAGGAATTATAGGAGAAGGGAACATATCTCAGGAGACGGGACACAACCCCCGATTAATACCTGGTACCCATTCACTGCTGGGTGGACAGGGGCGTAGGGTATCGGAAAAGCCGCCCAAATTTTTCCACTCCGCCCGGGAATCGAACCCGGGCTCTCTCGGTCGTGAGCCTAGTGTGCTAACCACTGCACCACGAAGCCCCCTAGGGGGGGGGAGAGAGAGAGAGAGAGAGAGAGAGAGAGAGAGAGAGAGAGGAACAGATAAACACAGACAAACAGACAGATAAACAGGCAAGCAGACACACACAGACAGACACAAACAAGCAGACACAGACAAACAGGCAGGCAGACAAACTGACTGTCCCTCCGACGAACACATACATAGAGAGACGGCCTGACAGGGATAAGCAAATACACAGAATTACCATTCTCTCTCTCTCTCTCTCTCTCTCTCTCTCTCTCTCTCTCTCTCTCTCTCTCTCTCTCTCTCTCTCTCTCTCTCTCTATATATATATATATATATATATATATCTGGAAGCATACTTTGTACGTAGGTAATGCTGGAATATTTAGCAGAACACTGTTGTGTTAGGATTCGGCTCACAAATTGTAAAGATTTGTGTTTGATTACTCTGATTACGTTGATTAAATGACGTTTTACATTCGCATTTGCCGAGTTTGTTATCTTTTTTCACAGTTTTATTTCCTTAAACAATACCAACAATTTGATATTGCCATATTACTCTCTAACTCCTTGCTAATACTTCAGTTTACATTCTATTCTCTCTCCCCCACCCCACCTTATTCTCTCTCTCTCTCTCTCTCTCTCTCTCTCTCTCTCTCTCTCTCTCTCTCTCTCTCTCTCTCTCTCTCTCTCTCTCTCTCTCTCTCTCTAATCTCTTTAATCTCCCTCATGTAGATTGGTCGTCACTCTGGTGCCGAGAGGGAATTTCACAGAATGGTTTTATCTTTTAGAAGCCAAACAAATGAAAAACCATGGCCAGACAACACATTGGATCGTGTAATCGTGATGCAGGACAGTCTCGTTAGTAAAACATCTCGGTTATTGTGGTCACAAACTGGTCCGCATCAACAAACACTCATTCAAGAGCAACTGAGAAGAAAATCCTTGTACTTAATCCCCCCCCAAAAAAAACAATTAATATGATTCAAATATTGATATATACGCAAATATTTTATAATACGTAGTAACGTAGATGAGGCGTGGCTGTAGAATGTAGAAAATAATTTTATTAAGAGAATACCTTCGGCCACCATTTAAAAATTGTGGTAACACGGATGCCACGCCTGCCCTGTGTCCCGGGGTAACAGATTCTTACCCTCACAGGCTCAAGGGCCATTGCGACGGATATGAGCACCAAGGCCGCGCGCAGCTATAGCGTGTGCCATCAACTTTACCTTTATAATACGTGTGTGAAAAGCGACACAGCAGAAATAGAAGTCAACTGTGGTTCAACATTTTTGATAGCAGGTGACAAAGTTGTAAGTTAGGAAAATTTTAGGAACGAGGAAAATACTGCAATCAATCAATCAGTGGAGGCATACGCCGGGGGGCGCGTCGCCTCGCCCACCCTACGACCCCAAGCCCGGGAGTCCCTCCGGGCGAGTCTCCATGCAGGCCCCCTTCCCAACCCGAGTACCTCCCGGCAGGATCTATCGACTTGCTCAAGCCACGAACTCCGTGGGCGTCCCCTTGGCCTCCTCCACTCAGGATTGTCTCTTGCAGAGACAACCCGATGAGCAGGATCAGCTTCAGGGTAACGTGCCACGTGCCCGTATAGCCGGAGTTGGCGTTGACGGACTATGCAGGTAATATACGTCGAATCAGTCTCACGGAGTAGTCGCCGGTTTGACACAAAGTCATTTCACCGATATCCCATGATTCTGCGTAGACATTTATTACTAAAGGCATCAATACGCCTCTCCAAGTCCCCATTTAGTGTCCATGTCTCACAACCATAGTGTAAGACAGGGAGCACAAGGGACTTGAAGAAACGGATCTTTGTCCTTCTGCACAGGTACCGACAACGCCATATACTCGTGTTGAGCGAGTCCATAACACCGTGGGCCAGGCCAATCCGCTGTAAGACTTCCTGGCGAGACTCAACGTTGTTATGAACTACGCTACCAAGATACGTGAAACTTCCTGAGATCTCAGCGTCCTCACCGCATGCATGAACAGACTGTACTGTTTCATCTAACAAGCCTCCAAATACCTGTACCTTGGTCTTGGCCCAGGAGACCTGAAGTCCCAGGGGCTTCGCCTCCTCGTGCAGTGCCTCGAGAGCCATCACCAAAACCTCCAGCGATTCCGCCAGGATTACTGCATCATCGGCAAAAACAAGGTCAGTGACCCTGGTATTGCCAATGGATGCTCTGCAATGACTCTGGTTCGCAGCTCTGCCCAGTACCCAATCCATACAAGTGTTGAAAAGCGATGGGGCAAGGACACAGCCCTGCTTCACTCCCGCATTCACGGGAAAGAAACTGGACAATTTCCCCTCACACTTCGCAGCACTCTCTGTCCCAGAATACAGACCATTCAGCAAATCAATAGTCCTCGCAGGAATCCCACGGAGTCGCAAAAGATCCCAGAGTGCCTCGTGATGCACTGAGTCAAACGCCTTCTTGAGATCGACATAGGCTGCAAGCATCCCCTGTCGAAACTCACTTCGGCGCTCCACCAGCACGCGAAGCGTTAGGATACGGTCAGTTGTTGACTTACCATTGCTGCCGATTGTAAAAGTAATACTAAGACGTTACTCAAGTACATAAACAATAACAAATAGCTAATAAGCGTGTTTGGACCATCGACAGAAAGCCCAAGCAACTTAGTGAATGATAACTACCTTAATATAACGTATAAAACTACTATCCTCCTCGGTATTTCATATCATCTCTGATGCTACTTCCAAAAACATACAAAATGATACTTCTTTACTGAACACCCATTTCATACATTACCAAGCTTTAAAATATATGTCAGTGAAGTTTTGAATACTGTCAGATGACAAACCAAATAAAGGTCCAAGACCAGAACATAAATTATATCCTAAATTATAGAAGGAAACAAAAAGTTACATGATCGGTATCCTCACCGCCTAATACATAATGTCCCTATGAACTGGCAGAGTCCTTTCTGATTTTAAGGTTGCTAACGTCACACCGTTTTTTTAATGAAAGGTGAGAGAAAAATACCCTTTCATCTAACTTCAATGGTGGGTAGGGTACTTGAAAACTTATTTAGAGAAAATCTTAAATTACTTATAAGAAGTTATCCACTGAAAAAAATAATATGCAACACGGATTCTGAAACTAGAGAACCAGCTCGTCAAAACAACAGACCTTTTATAATTACCTTTTTTTCAGTTTAGGACATCATTAAGGCGACGGATACTGATAACTCTTTCAAAAGGTATTCGATAAAATTCTACAAAATTAAATACATTACGAAATTAAACGACTATTTTTTTAGTAGATATCGAGGGTAAAGTACGCATATCGCAGACTGGCTGAGCAACGCAGCAACAGAGAGCAAGGAGTGGTGGTCATAATGGAGCTGCTTCAGGAAGGCTGCCAGCCACAAGTATGTCCCTGGTGACGATGTTCTCGGTTCTGCTCTTTTAATAATTTGCATCAAGGATATAGATGTTGTTTGACTCAATAACTTCATTATTAAATTTGTTGACGAAATGAAGATCGGTATCTTGGTACTCTTTGATCAAGACAGATTAAGCTTTCAAGGGGCTACGTATGAGTTACTGCATGATCTGGTGAATGGGAAATCCTCATTAATGTAACTATTTTCCAGAGTCTTGACGTGGGCATTGAAAAGAAGGAAATTCGATTATGAATTATGAATTATGAAGTATGAAGTATGAAGCGTAAAGCAGGAAAGCGACATACGTAAAATATCACAACCTACCGAAGAATGCATTGCGGCAGTGAATAGTGCTTACAGAATGTTAAGTTTCCTTGATAGAAACTTCTCTTTCAAAAAGAAAGATGCAATATTGCCATTATAATTATAATAGCATCGCATAATCCCACTTTGAGAATGCAGTACACTTTTGGCCTCCCCCACCATGTGTTTACACTACTACACTACGAAAGTGTTCAACGTATGGCGACCAATATTAACTTCCTTGCGCCATAAACACTACGAAGAGATATGTCTTCATACGTTCCTGCTTGAGAAACGCCGTCTGTGAGGGAGACTGATCGAATGTTTTCAATGACTTTATGACCTCATAAAGTTGGATGAGTCCAAACTTTTTATGATAAGTGACGCACCACGAACAATATATAGTGGCACAAAATTTAAATTAAAACAAACCAATGCAGATGTTGCTGTTCGAGAAAGGAAGGTCTAACCGCCTTCCGTAGTTCAGTGCAGCACGATTGCTTCTTGAACAACAAATTTACAGCACTCGTTTTAACATTCGCTCTGCAGATGTGCAGTTTTTCGGTGACCATTTAACGTCGTTTCTATAAGACTTAAAGAAAGATCACCTGGTCTGGTACCTAAAGTCGGTGTGGTCTGATTATTTATCATTTCAACGCAATTTTCTTCTGGTAGCTTCTTTCTGTCTTTCTTCATTCATATGTCCTTCTCTCCTTTTCACTCCCCTCTTCTCCTTCCTTTAATCTTTTTTTTTTAAACGTCTTTCTCTTCCTCCTTCCCACCATTCGTCACTCAGCTCTTTCCTCTCCATTTACATTCTCTCTTACTTCTTACCTGTAACATTTCTTGACTTCAGATTCGTGCCTCTCTCCTCGTAAACTCGCAGGTGTAAACCACTATTTTCACACATTCATACCTTTCACTAGTAAACCATGGAACAGCCTTCCTATTACAACATTTACTCTTTAGTTATGGAAAAATCATAAATAAGACTATTCTAACCTTAAATCTGGCATTTTTTTAGCAAATATACTTCTAATAAATATATTTTAGGCACTAGTCTATATTTTTGGTTAGGCCTTTGATTATTTTTAATTATCTGATATTAAAAAAAACGGATTTAACTGGTCATCTCACCATGTTGATTTAAAAAAAAATTCCGCCTTCACTTAGCATAAGAACGTAAGAACGTAAGGAGTCTGCTAGAGGCCGGCTGGCCTATACAAGGCAGCTCCTGTAAGCCTAACCTCACCTTACCTTACTATCCATGAATTTATCCAAACTCTTCTTGAATGTATCTATGGTATTAGCACAATACCAAGCCTGTTTCATTCATCCACCACTCTAATGGTAAACCAATTCTTGCCTATGTCTTTCCTGAATCTGAGTTTGTCTAACTTAAAACCATTCCCTTTCCTCGCCCTTCCCAACATTAGTCTTTCCTCTCTTTGACATTTCCTCTCCTTCCCTTCTCCCATTAATCTTGCACCGCGGGTGACTCTACTTGAAGCGTAAGAAAGAAAAAGCCCATTAATTGGCTCAGAGTGGTTTGTGGATCATTCATTTATCGAACCAACATAAAAACTGGCCGATAAGTGTGCTTACAAAGGTGATATATGTAAGGAAGATGAGACATTTAATGAATACAATGTGTGACCTGTCAACGCATGTACAGATGTCTGCTGACACTGTACGAGATGTTGTAAGAGGAAGCTTGAGGGTGGTGAGAGGAGGGAGAAGAGAACTTGCTTTGTTTTTTTGCACGCAACAACAACACACACACACACACACACACACACACACACACGGAGCTCTGTAGCATAGAGGTTAGTGAGCTCGGCTCACAACCAAAAGGTCCTGGGTTCGATTCCCTTGTAGAATCGAGGTGGATGGGCAGTCTCTTTTAATACAGCTGCATACTATTGACAGTAATGATAATATGAACGACGACAATTTTAATAAAGATAATAGTAATATGAATAATAATGATGCGAAAGTATTCATGATAATGGAGATATTATTAATAAAATAATAATAACAATGATAATTACAACAACAACAACAACAACAACAACAACAACAACAACAACAATAATAATAATAATAATAATAATAATAATAATAATAATAATAATAATAATAATAATAATAATAATAATACTAATAATAATAATAATAATAATAATAATAATAATAATAATAATAATAATAATAATAATAATAATAATAATAATAATAATAATAATAATAATAATAATAATAATAATAATAATAATAATAATAATAATAATAATAATAATAATTATAATAATAATAATAATAATAATAATAATAATAATAATAATAATAATAATAATAATAATAATAATAATAATAATAATAATAATAATAATAATAATAATAATAATAATAATAATAATAATAATAATAATAATAATAATAATAATAATAATAATAATAATAATAATAATAATAATAATAATGATGATGATGATGATGATGATGATGATGATGATGATGATGATGATAATATTAATAATAATAATAATAATAATAATAATAATAATAATAATAATAATAATAATAATAATAATAATAATAATAATAATAATAATAATAATAATAATAATAATAATAATAATAATAATAATAATAATAATAATAATAATAATAATAATAATAATTTAATAATAATAATTATAATAATTGTTATTGTTATTATTTTTATTGTTGTTGTTGTTGTTGTTGTTGTTGTTGTTGTTGTTGTTGTTGTTGTTGTTGTTGTTGTTGTTGTTGTTGTTATTTTAATACTAATGACAACTTATCTAATCTATTATCATTATTATTATTATTATTATTATTATTATTATTATTATTATTATTATTATTATTATTATTATTATTATTATTATTATTATTATTATTATTATTATTATTATTATTATTATTATTATTATTATTACTATTATCATAACTATTACTATTATTTTTTGTCATCATTATTACATTTGTTATTAATATTGTTTTTATATAATTACAATTAACAATTCTTTATCTTATTATAACTGGCATTATTTACATTGATATATAAATATTAGTACGTATAAGCCTTATCTTGTTCACATGTACACTATTTCGTTTTCCTTCGGTACATTTTTTTTTTGACAAATTCCTCTCCTATTGTATCCTTGTCGCCTAACAATGCGGAGCCAGAATAACATTGGTGTTGTCTTGATCTCGTGTAGGCTATGTCATTAAATTTTCCTTTCTTGTTATTTTTTTTATCATTCATTATGTGGATACAGATGAATATGTGTAACAGTTAGGCTTTCCCTGAATAGCCCACGTACATTATTCCTCCTATAAATGTCTACTCTATTTTATTATATTTTAATAAAAAAAAATTGTTTAATTCAATCAGCATTTTTTTTCTCAACTTCGCATCTCTGTTGTGGGTATCCCTTTCTCGCAACAAGGAGCACCACTGAACAGCAGCCTGGCATAGCAGCTATACGGCAGCCACAAAGAAGGGCGGTAAGGAGATGAGAAGAGAAATACCTGACTCGGGATAGAAAAGCTGATTAATTAAGTAGTACAAACAAATAATAAAAACTGGCGACTTCCTCCCTTGGTGGCTTCGTGACTGTCGCCTTGGGTGGAGTGAATACATACAGGCAGGCTGATGAGTATGCGGTGGTGGTAATGGTGGTGGTGGAGGTGATGGTGGGGGTGGTGCGGACAGGGAAAGGAGGGTAGGGACAGAGGGAACAGAGAGGAGAGGAGGAGGGGGAGATGAGATGAGAGAGAGAGAGAGAGAGAGAGAGAGAGGAGAGAGAGAGAGAGAGAGAGAGAGAGAGAGAGAGAGAGAGAGGAGAGAGAGAGAGAGAGAGAGAGAGAGAGAGAGAGAGAGAGAGAGAGAGAGAGAGAGAGAGAGAGAGAGAGAGAGAGAGAGAGAGAGAGAGAGAGAGAGAGAGAGAGAGAGAGAGAGAGAGAGAGAGAGAGAGAGAGAGAGAGAGAGAGAGAGAGAGAGAGAGAGAGAGAGTGGGGCATAGTGAACTACTTAAAATTTGTGGATGGAAAATTACGTGGCTTGTAAATCACGCCAAAAATGAGTTTACGGCAGATTAATGAACCATCTCCTCGCGCTGATGATGTCGTTGCTGCTGTTGAGGTGTTGACAACATTTTCCTTTCTTTCCCCTCCTTTTTTTCATTATCATTTCCTCCTTTCTTTTTGTCACCCTTCCTTCCAATAACTATATAATCATTATGCGAGTGGTTAGTTTTGTTTGGTAATAGTAACAGTAGAGTGACGGAAAAATACATTAATTAGTCTTACTCGTATGTTCGTGTTCTTGTAGATGATGATGTTGTGAATAGTTAGGTAATGATGGCACTAGTAATTAAGGAATTAAATATTGTGAGTGTGAGTGTGTGTGTGTGTGTGTGTGTGTGTGTGTGTGTGTGTGTGTGTGTGTGTGTGTGTGTGTGTGTGTGTGTGTGTGTGTGTGTGTGTGTGTAATAATAATAATAATAATAATAATAATAATAATAATAATAATAATAATAATAATAATAATAATAATAATAATAATAATAATAATAATAATAATAATAATAATAATAATAATAATAATAATAATAATAATAATAAACGGTTCATTTAGTTATGGCAGCCGTTAACCTGAAAATGTACATGTTATGGTTACATATGAAAAGTAAGTTCGTAGTGATACGATTACAAGGAGGGGGATGACGAAAGGGGATTTGACGTATTTGTGGGTAGGTTTGAGGTGGCCGTCGGGGTAGAGTACAGGGGTTGGTGGAGCCGGGAGAGGGGGGAAAGGGCAGCTTCTTAAGGTGTAGTCTGCAGGTCAAACGCTGGGTCAGGTCAAGGTCACTTCCTGAGGCTTAGTGACCTGAGCATCGAGTGGTTTGTCGATGGAAGTGGAGTGCTTGCTGAACAGGTCCTCCTCCTCCTCCTTTTCTTCCACGTCCTCGATCTCGTTTTCCTCCTCCTCCTCCTCCTCCTTATCCTTCAAACATAATGTAACGCACGTGCAGCAATTGTTTTTAATTAACTCTACATGTCGCTCCGACTATATCACTAAAGCGGGCAGCCTCGTTATGATCAGGCTTTTTACTGCCTGCCTTTCCATGTTACCAAAAGTGAGTTGGATGAGTGGAACATGGCTGGCAGTCATGTTGTGAATGCCAATATGATAGACACATTTTGTTAATGATTAGATAATTTCATGGCTAGTGATGTTAGGTGGGGTTAGATTCACAGGGCATACCCTCTTGCTGACTCCTTATGTTCTAATGTTCTTATGTTTGATAAAAAAATTGACTCTAAACTAAGTAATGCTGGTAATAATCGCATGAAATGGATAAAGATGCTGATGCTGATGAGAATTATGATAATGACGATGAAAGGGCTAGTTGCATAGCCGTGATCCCAATGCAACCTTTGAACCACCATTCCATTTCGCCACCACTACCATCATCATCATTATGACCATCACCGCCACTATCACCACTCAAACCAGCACACCACTACCACCACCACCATCACCACCACCATCACCACCGCCATACTGTCTCTCCAAACCACTGCGTCATCATCACCATCACCCAAAACCACACCCTATCACCACCACCGACCACCATTATCGCCAATCAATCTAATACACACCATCACCACCAACCACCACCATCACCATCCAAACCAGTACACCTCATCACCATCACCACACGAAACAACACACCATCACCACCCCCACCCCCACCATCACCTCCTGAAACCACACACCATCACCACCACCACCGCCACCATAACCACCGTCACCATCACCCATACACCATCCCCGCGCCGTAATATCGTCATGGCATCGTAAAATTCTCTCATTATCTACTAAATGACTGTATTTAATCACACGCGCGGCCTTGATCGTATTATCTCCCATGTGGAAATAACCAGTAATTAACGTGGCCTCACCTTTTTCGGGGGTGGCGTGAGGACCGGCGCGCGCGCGCACGCGCGAGCGAGAGAGAGAGAGAGAGAGAATTAGGCGAAAAGGTTTCATGGAGGACGTACCAAAGAGGAGACAAAGGAAACAGAGGACAGTGACCACGAGAAGGACTTGTGGGTAATGCAAGATCCCGCGAGGAGGCGTGAGGGAGAGATATAGGTGAGGAGAGATATGTAACGGGAGGACGGGGACAAGGAAGATTACGAGGAGAGGCAGGAGGATATTGAAGAAGAGGAGTAGACGGGAGCCAAGGAATACCGGTTGACCATGCATATTTATCGTAGATTATATGGCTGCTCTCTCTCTCTCTCTCTCTCTCTCTCTCTCTCTCTCTCTCTCTCTCTCTCTCTCTCTCTCTCTCTCTCTCTCTCTCTCTCTCTCTCTCTCAATTATCTCGTATCCTGCATTTCCTCCTGACCTATCCATTTTGTATGTTGAAGAGACAGAAAATAAAGCTCACGTGTCTATCGCCATCCCTTCGCACCACCAGATGGCGCCTGCGTGCGTGCGTTAGTACGGCGTCTGCTTGTGAGTGGCCTCCGCTGCCTGGCCTCATAAGAGCACCGATGCTTGAGTCGAAGTTTGTCTATGCAAATGGGATTACCTGCAAAGCGGGTTATCAAGGAGAAGCAAACTACTTTGGCAAATCTCGTGGAGTTCGCTTTTCTCCCGACCATGTTTGTGTGTTTGTCTTATGGAAAGCAAGACAAAGATAGGAAAGTCAAATCCAGACACACACAGCGAATACTAGACAGCCCTCTTGCCACTTTGCTGCTCAACTCACATTTGCTCCTCCGGCAACTACATGAATTTTCAGGCAGATAGTCTGCCGTTGTGTTTATTTAATGTAGAGCGAGACGTATATATAGAAAGACAATCAGCGTTTACACCCGGCTGACACGAGATAGTTTGGATGTTGTTATGCTACAAAACTGTAATAACGGTATTACATATGCTTTAGCGACACTACCCTCCGAGAGAGCAGTTAGATATTCTGTGGGATCTGCTTTCGAAAACGAGACGAAGAAAGTACACACAGCAGCCTTTTAGAAAAGTTTTCTCAATAACCTCCGAAAAAGTCGCCACATTTCCTTTATCTTTACTAACGCTACCCATACTGTCGGCGTCTGGCTAGCCGGTCATTCGTTCCATCGCCAGGGTATTCGAGGAACAAGTTAAAGATCGGGGCATTCAGCAGATTGCATTCAAGGCAACTCTTCGACCCAGCCTACTAAGCAGTCAGGAATGCAGTCGTCCAGCTGGCAGTCGGTCACACGGCCACCTGCATGCCGCCGCCAACCGGTCAGGCAAAAGTTACTGAGTGTGTCGCTGCGATGTGGGGCGAGGCGCGGCGCGAGAGTGAGAGGCCCAGGTATTGCGCTGCCACCTGCTGCTGCTGCTGCTTGGACACACACACACACACACACACACACACACACACACAGAACAGACACACACGCTCCTTCTCTCTCTCTCTCTCTCTCTCTCTCTCTCTCTCTCTCTCTCTCTCTCTCTCTCTCTCTCTCTCTCTCTCTCTCTCTCTCTCTCTCTCTCTCTCTCTCTCTCTCCTAAATACACAAACACACATACACACACACACACGCCGGCAGTCCCACGCTGAGGCCACGGGAACACCTTCACTCCGCCGTGCCAGCAAGCAAGCGCCGTGCTGAGCCGCAGCTAAAGAAAGTAAATTTATCGATACACGACAATGTGTCTGACGCAGACAAAAAAGCTGTACAAGGAGAGTGTCTGTGTTCTTCAAATGACTTTTGGATGAATCATCGGAGGCTAAATTCTACTCAAGCTGGGGGTCACCCGATGACTCACAGACTCGTTCTCACCTGTGTGGCACCCGCGGCCCCGCCATCACTCATTGGATGAGTCACTCTGGCCGCGCAAGAGGAGGAGGGGTGAAGGAGAGGGGGGAGGTCAGGCAAGACCGCCGAGGGAGACCACCTGTGCCGTGCAGGCGACGCTGTCTGGCGGGACCACCTGAGACTTTCTCCCGCTGTTTCACACGCTCTATGGCCCACAGGTGTGTCTTGCTTCACCCACACTCCTGCAGGTGTCTTTTTATTACTCAGCCAAGTTATAGCATACCTGGCTATTGAAATACTGTTCTTCCCCCACTTTTTTTGCTTCTACCTGGATTACTTTCCACTAGTCATCCCTTCCTTCCATTTTCCTACGAAAGCGACCGCCACTCACAAACGCGCACGCGCGCGCGCACACACACACACACACACACACACACACACACACACACACACACACACACACACCATTTCCGTAGTCCAATGGACACCTTACACAGCCAGTGGTCATCCGGCAGGCTGAAGTTCGAGCATTGCTCAGGCCCATGAAGTTTTCGCAGCCAAGGAGTGGTTCCTGTCCGATCTTCAGCAAAGGAAATGGAGGGGGGAGGGACAGATAGGTTCAAATTGTAACCATAGCTTGACTAGTGAGCTCTGAGCTCCCCGAGAACGTACTAGCTGGCGATCGCGAGGGCAGCACGTAATCATGCCTTAGGTGAATCACACACACACACACACACACACACACACACACACACACAGCACAACACACTCTAAGAGGTGTATGAATTTCAAAAACATTATAAAACTCTTTTCGTTATATTGATTTTATCATATTTCACATGGGAAAAGTAATTCTGTAAGTAAACTGTTAAACATGAAATTTGCAACACGGATACGGTAAAAAAAAGGTCCTTTTCTGAGGTAACTATGCCCAGGTCCTGGCGGGGTCAGGGTCACCCCTTGTGTACCCGGGCCCCGCGAGGCGGCGGGCGGGCCTGAGTGTTCTCGGGTGTTGCAGCCAAATAAGTTCCTGCCTCGCCTGTTAAAGGATTATCTCCCTGAAGTACTCCCTGCGCGGCGCTGGTATACATGCAGACGCCGAGCCGCCGCTTGTCTGGAAAACTGGCTCTGGCCGCACGGAAAGCCGAGACACCACCACCACCACTCTCACCGCCACCACCGCCGCCACCACCATCACCGGTCCGCGCGCACGAGTGGCTGTATCCCTCGTCTCAGATTACCATTTCAACACACGACTCCTGCATTATTATCCCATCTGTTTCAAGCTTTTATTGGCGGTCGATTTCCGAAGAGTTTTTATTTTTATCTCATTCTTCGTCTTTTGGAGTTCAGACAAAACGTGGCTGGTTGGTTTGCTGCGGTGGGTAAGACGCTTTTTTCCCCTTTTTCTTTTTCGTTGCGCAATTGTTTGGACCAGAATAGCATCATAACCTCTGAAGACGAATTCGGATAACAACAGAAATGTGCTGGAGGAGGAAGAGAAGGAGAAAATATGTACAAAAGAGAAGAGATGGAGAAAGATGAGAAGGAAAAGAAGAATGAAGATGAGAAAAAGGAAGAGGAAGGGGAGGAGGATGAAGAGGATGAGACGGGAAAAGATGAAATAGAAGAGAGGGAGAAGACACAAACTTATAACAAAAATGATGAAAAGGGGGAAAGAGAACAAGAAATGACGATGATCTTTGGGAATCAACAATAGGAGAGTAAAATAGAGTTCCTCAGCGCCATATGGAACAAAGACACACACACACACGCACACACACACACACAAACACATATAGACACACATTCTCTCTCTCTCTCTCTCTCTCTCTCTCTCTCTCTCTCTCTCTCTCTCTCTCTCTCTCTCTCTCTCTCTCTCTCTCTCTCTCTCTCTCATCACCGAGGCAAACATACTTACTCCTTCCCGTCTCACACTCCATCCTCCGCCTCCTCCCTCCCTTACTCCCCCTCCCCCCTCCCCCCGGCGTCTCCCTCCCTCGGGCTATTGCCGGAGCACGCGTTGGGAGTCGCCGCCGCCATTCTGGGGCTTAGGATCCTCTAGGCGTGAGCCACAAGAGCCTTCAGCGAGTCAGGTGCGTGCTCCTGTAATCCCTGTGATCCTAGCGACAGCATGAACGCAGGTGAGACTCCCTCCACCTCCGTCCCCCCGTCCCTCGCCTGTCCTTACGTGTCCTCCATCTCACCATCGTCTCCCTATCCTTAGTCTCTCCCTCTGCCTCGCTCTTCCCTCTCTCCATTCTTATTCTACTCTCTGTCTTTCACCTTTCCTTCTCCCTTCTCATTTTCGTCTACCTCTCTCTTCACATTCTTATATGGCTCTCACTTACCCCTTCCCTTTCTCATTCTCCAGTCTCTCTCTTCCCATTTTCTCATTTCATTTTCTTCTGTCATTCTCTTTTCTCTCTATCCTTACTCTTCTCTACCTCTCACGTGTCCCTCCTCATCCTTATTGTCCTGCCCTCTACCATTCCATGTTATTTCTCAACCTTCAGTCTTCTTTGCTACAGCTATTGTAGTTTTCCTGACTTATCCTCCCTTCCACCCTCTCATTTCCGTTCACCTCTATTCTTTTTCTATTCCCTGAACTCTTCAATACCATTCCGTTTCCTTCTCTCTCTCTCTCTCTCTCTCTCTCTCTCTCTCTCTCTCTCTCTCTCTCTCTCTCTCTCTCTCTCTCTCTCTCTCTCTCTCTCTCTCTCTCTCTCTCTCTCTCTCTCTCTCTCTCTCTCTCTCTCTCTCTCTCTCTCTCTCTCTCTCTCTTCTCCCCTTCCATTTTTCTTTTCTCCTTCCTTTCTTTCCCGCTCTCCAGCCTTTCGTCTTTTTCTCTTTCCATTTTCTTTTGAACACTACTGTCTCCTGTCAGTTACCTTCCTTCACCCTCCGTCGTATCCTTCCGTTCTACCCCCACCTCCCATTGGCCTTCACTTTTCCTCATCTTTTTTTAAACAGTCTTCATTTTTCGTGACCGTTCTTAATTTTCCTTCAGTATCCTAGTTCCCCCCTCTTCTACAACGATATCACTGAATACCAACATGTGTCTTCGCCCAACACAAGCCACAATTACTTGAGTGCCACCACACCGCATCCACTTATATTATCACCACTCACATCACCATAACTTCCTATATGCTCTGTCCCGTCCCTTTATCCCATCATCCCAAGGACTGTACATTGTCAAAACTTGTCTTTCCTCTATTTTCTTTGCGTCTGTAGCCTGGCTCCACACTGTATAGCCTAGCTCCACTAGCCACTATTACTTTATCACCCTTACTAGAGCCAGCCCAGTTACTCGAAACACACCTACGCCCACTGCTATAAATGTCAGCTTCTCCAACGTTGTTGAAACCAATTCCAATCACTACCGCTGTTAATACTATTACTGCACGCAATTCCCAGAGCATCCCCCGCCGCTCACCACTGCAACAGCGTGTATTCCCTCGATCACCACGCTAACTGCCCTCTATTAGGACTATCACGAGCGTTACCAGTCTGCTGTAATCCTCAAAGTCAGCAGGTAACTTAAACATAACTGTTGTAAATGTCGCCTTCCTTTCCATTGTCTTTTTCTCATTGAATATTGGATACAATGATTCAAAATATATCATGAAATGTTGCCCACAGCACAGGGATTTTGCACCTTAAAAGCGAATTCAATAAAAATATATAGCCCAGCAACACAAGCTAGTTTAGAACCTTACTTAACTACCCTTGTTTTCATTTCAGATAAGATTAAATTTATCGCATTTAGTTTATCAAAACTGAATATATTTTATCCTTAC
This sequence comes from Eriocheir sinensis, assembly GCF_024679095.1. Lineage (NCBI taxonomy): Eukaryota > Metazoa > Arthropoda > Malacostraca > Decapoda > Varunidae > Eriocheir > Eriocheir sinensis. The sequence goes on from NC_066535.1 coordinate 1,457,602, forward strand.
ATAACATAAATAGACAACAACCTCCCCTCCACATCTACGTTTCGTCTTCCTAGTCTATATCGTCGTGTTTGCCATCCTTCACCTCCCCTCCCACCCTTCACCTCCCCTCCTCCTCCAAGGCACCAGCACTCAGCACAAGGCCCCACGCCGCCCCCACTGGGTCCATTTCCCCCTCTTCACCACCACCTGTCCCGATCGGAGGTGGCCGCCTCGACTCACACAGGTGTCGCTCTAATTGAATCTTGGTTTTACGTGCGCTTGTTTGTTGAAAATACACACACACACACACACACACACACACACACACACACACACACACACACACACACACACACACACACACACACACACACACACACACACACACACACACACACACACACACACACACACACACACACACACACACACACACACACACACACACACACACACACACACACACACACACACACACACACACACACACACACACACACACACACACACACACTCATTAATGCATCAGCTGGTACACTCGCTTAACATTCAAAATTCGTAATCACGGAAACATTATTCTATTTCATCACACGCCGGTAATTACTCTCAGCTGAGATATATTAAAAAAAAAACAGAGATTCATTTTCCACAATAGTTGCTGTAGTAATATGTTGTTAATGTGAAAAAAATGTAGGAAAAATTTGGATTACAGTTTACCGTCCCCTTGCACACACACACACACACACACACACACACACACACACACACACACACTTGAAAAGCGCGTCCTTCCATTCCCATCTCTCTGATTTACCTGAAAAAAAAGTTTAATACACAATCTAAAAATCCTTATCATTAAAAATCACTATTAATATAATCGCTTTATTGATTTGCCATTATTTTTTTCAATTTTATTATTATTAATCTTAATTTTATTATTTGTTATAAATATTGTTAATATACCTACCATTCACACTCATTTGTATCTATATCAATATCTATATCTATATCATAAATGTTGTGATACTTATAGAAGTTGCAATCCAGTATCAGAATGAACCTTTTTTATTTTTGTAGTCAATATATATCAAAGTGACAACGTGTAAGGAACTATAATTACAGCATTCCTGACCTAAGATTTTTGTTGCGTTGACCAAACGTAAAAGAAAAACAGCCTTCCATGTAATGGTTTACTGAGAGACGAGAATAAAACCTTTTTCCTCCCTGACACGGAAAACAGATCGTCTTGTACTGAAAGTGAATCAGGCTCCGCTTCTCTTGGATCCCCGGTCATCGGTTTGTCTCAGTTCATTAATTTCCAACCTTCGCCGGCTTTTCCGGTAATTTTCTTCTCGGGATCCCATCCCTCTGAGTTTACGGCTCATCCTGGTGTTCTCGGATTAAACCAACAGGCTCCTGACGACTGGTAGCAATTTCTATTTCTCTCACTCGATCCCTTTCACTAAGCCGATATCACAGAAATTGTAAATATTATATGTCTGTATGTCTGTGCAACGAGAGAGAGAGAGAGAGAGAGAGAGAGAATCTCCAATCTCTTTTCAAATAATACTTTCTTTTGACTTTTTGTTTATTTTTTTGTCATGTTTTTCATACTCTAAGACTCTCACTTCACCTCCAAAGACATCATCTTACTATAATGTAAAGATTGTTGTTGATGTACTTTTTTCTTCTTATGATCTGTTTTTTTTATATTTTTTTATACAACTTGATATATTTATAACAAGCCATATAAGTATAATTTCATCTTTGCCTCAACGCTAAACTTGTTACTCCTCAGCATACAGTATTCATGAAAGTTTTATGTGTGTTTTTCCGTTTGGCCAGAAAGTGCCTCTTTTTATCAACCTCAAGTCTACTGATGTATATTTATGATTTGTTCAGTACTAACAGGATTTGGCATCATCTTGATGAAGCAGAAATCAGTTTATTTCAGGATCAAGAAATCTATTTTTCTGTCGACCATCAATGGAAACGCAAGTTTGATAAAAAAAATATTTTTTTTTTCCTAGCGGGAGCATTTTCCCAGGTATCTGAGCTGAATTAATCGCTCTTCACTTCATCTGGGTGATCCAAATAATTTACCACAGCAATACAACGCATCGTGTGTCTCATTTACAGCACGTCTTCTCCTGTCTCTTTGGAAATTATATCCTGACCTTCCACCTTTCATAATATTTATTTGAACATTTTCTTCTCATCATTGTTCATGTCAGCAGTACTTTACTTCATCTTGAACTTATTCTAGATTTTCCTTTTTTTATTTCATACCTCGTAACGTTTACTGTGCCATCTACACCAATATAAGGGAAAGTTTTTATATATAGTAACTGTCATGGGCAGCACCACGCAGGCACCCTTGCATCACAAAATTATTTTGTCGGCGAACAAAATATTTTCAATTGTCGTGCCACTATATACTCGCCGTCATTTTTTTCTTTAAGGCTAATCATCTCATTCTGTATTAAAGAACCTCAGAGAGCAGTGTTTCGTTCACTTATTTTCTTTCTCCACTGATCTACGTTCTTTCCACTGTACTATTACTGCAAAAAAAAATATTGCTTTTCACTTATTATCTTTCTATTTAATCTTTATATAACGAGACATAACTCTGCTCGACTGCAATAACCTCTCCTTAGAACACTTGTAACTAACACCACACGCAACTCTTTCGTCAACGTAGAGAAAAAGAGTAAGACCCTCACCCTCCCAGCCTCTCCCAGCTCTACACGAGAGAGAGCTACCTACGCACTGAAACGCCAGGGTTATATATTTGACATCTTTGAACCTCCAGCATTGGTCTGGCCTTATATATCCCTGTTACTACCCCTTTCTAGCCTTCTTACTCATCTTCTTCCTTCATCTGCTCCTCACTTTGTTCTTCCTCCTTTCTCACATCCTACTTCCCCAACAATTCTTCCTTCCCGCTCCAGCCCATCAGATTGAAGATCGCTGGACTTATCATACACGGATGGACACACACACACACACACACACCCCCACCCACCCACACACACACACACACACACACACAACCCCCCCACCCACCCACACACACACACACAAACAGTTGCCACAAACTTGGAAAGCCATGAAACCTAGCAAAAACATGCAAACATCCTTAAAGAACTAAGACTACAACCTGGAAAAACGAACTACCCATATACGGTCTCAAAATAAACATAAAAATGTGAGACTGTACAGCGCCAATAGACTCAATGTAGCGGGTCAGCCACCTCTACCCCTCCGCCAGACCGCCCCCCAAACCCGCCTTCCCAAAACCGCCCAAAATTGCAGACGACAAAATCGCGCAACAGCTGCTCCCCATTCAGTCGTGTTAGCGAGGACCGCACCAGTCACACTCACGCCATTGAGCATGACCCAGTGTGGTGGAGACAAATACTGAAAGGAAAAGGACGGAGGGAGAGAGGGAGGGAAGAAGAGAGTGAGGGAAGGAGATAGAGGCGGAAGGACGAGGGGAAAGGCAAGAGGAGGGTTAATGGATGAAATCAGGATGAGAAGAAATGTTGCAGAAATGGCGAATGGAAGAGGGAAGAGAGGGATATGGATGGGGCGAGGGTAGAAAAAAGAAAGAGAGAGAGAGAGAGAGAGAGAGAGAGAGAGAGAGAGAGAGAGAGAGAGAGAGAGAGAGAGAGAGAGAGAGAGAGAGAGATATATATATATATATATATATATATATATATATATATATATATATATATAGAGAGAGAGAGAGAGAGAGAGAGAGAGAGAGAGAGAGAGAGAGAGAGAGAGAGAGAGATGAAGGAGAGGAAAGAGGAAAAGAGGATAAAAACAGGGGAGAGGGTGAAAGAATAAAAGAAACATAGGGAGTGAAAAGGAACGTTAGAGGGCGAAGAGAGAGAGGAAGGGTCACAACTAGCTGCCGAAAGACTGGTAGGAGGATTGAGGGAGGGAGCGAGAGAGGGAGAGAAGAAAAGGCTTACATGACAAGGCAATGAAGAGAAACTCAGTATTTCCCTCGACTTCGTATGCACTAACGCGACCCTTCCACTTAATTGCTAACACCGGTGGTAATGGTCAGTAGTTACCATCAGTTCTAATTACACTTCCAGAGAAAAATTCAAAATTGACACGAAGGGAGTTACTTGAATACACCTTACCACTTCCTTCAGTTACTACGAGAAATTCCCTCCCCCTCAAAAAATGGAAGCTCGCTGTGCCCAAACATTTCGCGTCGACACAGAGGCGACCTCCATACACGCGTGGTACAATTAAAGGAACACACGCATTCACGTACTGCCCCAATGAAATTTAGACACAGATTAAAGCCAATAAGCACGCGGGGGAGGGGGAGTGAAAAAAATATACGTTTACACTCGTTACTTCAGCCTCGAGACATTCATTTGGGCAGCAATGGCGGCTGGGCAAACCGAGCGGGAAATACACGGGAACGGCAGCAACAACGCGCAACAACTGCCATCATTTCGCGCACGTGTTCACTGACTGCCGTTTAACTCGGCCCCGCACCAGTTGTCCCGGACGGCTGGCTGGCTGGCTGGGGCTCGCCTGTGTTGGGGCTGCACGCGTGGGACTGACGGCCTCCCGCTGCCCCACCACTATTGTTCCCGCCTCCAACACCATTGCTGCCTCCTCCACCGCTGCCTCCACCACCGCTGCTTTCAACACTGCTTCCATTCCTGCCACCGTGACTCTTCCCACCACCACTTCACCGAGGTCTACTACGTCCGGCTCCTCCTCTTCTACCTCCTTCTTTTCCCTTTTCTTTCTTTATTTTTCCTATCCTATTTTCCTTCTCCCTCCTCCTTCTCCAGCCATCACTGCCACACCCTCACACTCCCCCCGCAAAAATTGTCCTGTTTCCCCCTCATATTGTCAACGTATTTTGTCTTCCCTGCTGAAATTACAGTCCCCTTCTTCATCACTTATTGTTCCTCCACCGCTACCACTACGCGTGTCCCTTATCAATGTCCCTTTCATCATATTCTTTTTTCACATTTTTCTCTTCCATGCCTTCGCCAGTGTTTCCTCTCATTACTGCACCTGCCTTCACCCTTTACTTTTATTTTTACCACCACAACTGTTCCCTCTCATTACCGGCGCTTCCTTTACCAGATACTGCTTCCCCACCGCTAATTCAGCCGGCATCCCCTTCTGCTGCTGCCCCTTCTTTCTCCTCTTATCGTAACCCTGCCCTACCATTACCCATGACCCCTAATTACAGCCAGCATCGAGGCTACCACATTTCTGACATTCCCCACAGTTCTCCCCTCAAAATGACTACAAATTTCCCGGCACCACTACCACGGCATTCTTCCTCCCATTACTACCGCTACTACCGCCTTTCCCTGCGACCCTTTACGTTTTTTAACCACTGTCGTGTCACTTGGATTTCACTTTCTCTTCCACCAACACAACTGTCAATAAGACAATCACTACTTTTCCACCATTGCTCTTCCTCCACGTCATCTCTTCACTACCGCTAAAACTCTTCCTTTTTTTTTTTTTTTTTAACGTCGCGGTCTATAGCGCCGGTAGGCTTTTTCCCGGTGGGGCCTGATGATCGGCCCAAGGCTTCTTCCCGGTGGGTCCTGATGGTCGGCCCAGCCCGTTCTGGCGCAGGCGAGTGTTTATAGTGGCGCCGTCTTGCATTGGCTCATGCTGCCCTCCCGGAGCTCATCTTTAATCCTAGAATCTAGAGTCCGGGTTGATAGGTGGCCTTCTGGACAGCCACTCGGCGGCGGCTGAAAAATCCCAGCTTGGTGGCACCGGTCGGGGATTGAACTCGCGTCCTCCTGAGCGCGGTGGTGTTACTCTGTCGACTCAGCCACCGCCTCCCCCTATAGCATTCCTTTAATTTCCTGACTCTAATCGTACTGTGTTCTAGACAATCAACACTAGCCACCATCACCACCCGTACCTACATCTGGATACACACTCTGCTCTCCCGCGTCATTAGTTGTGTACTACGGGTGTTCCAGCTTGATGGAGCACGGCATTACGAGGGCCATTCATCTCGTGACCTTGATGGTTGGTGACCGATGGTTGGTGTGATGACGAGAGAGAGAGAGAGAGAGAGAGAGAGAGAGAGAGAGAGAGAGAGAGAGAGAGAGAGAGAGAGAGAGAGAGAGAGAGAGAGAGAGAGAGAGAGAGAGAGAGAGAGAGAACAGAATGACCTGTCACACTGTCATGAGTGTATATCCGTCAGCATGACCTACAGAACATGGCGTCATAACAGTTTGCCGCTCGGGGACGGGTCGGCGGTGTGCATGGCGGCTGTAAACATCACTGAGTGCCGACACGCCATGGCCGCGGCAGGCCGTGCAGGGCCGCCTGTTTTGTGGAATGGCCGGAAAGACTAACGCCAGAGTGTGATGAAAGCTCACCACTGATGACTTTTTTTCGTTAATCAGGAGAGATTTTTCTATATGAATAATATTTTTTTATCATCATTATTATAATTGATATCATTGTAGTAGTATAACACTACTACTACTACTACTACTATTACTAATTATCATTATTAATAATAATAATAGTTAATAATAATTATAATAATAAGAATAATAATAATAATAATAATAATAATAGTAATAATAATAATAATAATAATAATAATAATAATAATAATAATAATAATAATAATAATAATAATAATAATAATAATAATAATAATAATAATAATAATAATAATAATAATAATAATAATAATAATAATAATAATAATAATAATAATAATAATAATAATAATAATAATAATCATAATAATAATAATAATAATAATAATAATAATAATAATAATAATAATAATAATAATAATAATAATAATAATAATAATAATAATAATAATAATAATAATAATAATAATAATAATAATAATAATAATAATATTATTATTATTATTATTATTATTATTATTATTATCATTATCGATGTCTTTTATTGTTATCATCTTCATTATTATTATTATCATAAGCTTTAACATTTGTACCGCCATTATTATCACAATAGTTTTTATTTATTCGGGTTCTGGCAAGGATGCAAAAGCTACTCTTAATTTTGCGGGATTTGTGTTTCCACACTCGGGTAGCATCCAGGGATTTATGGAATTTAGTGTTCACGTTTTGACTGCTGCATATTAATATTTTGTATTAATATTTTGTGAGGTGGAGCATTTATTATTTATCTTCTTATGTAGTTACACACTTTTTATTTCAAAATTAGTATATCGTAATATGAAATTCTTAAGAATGTTTTCAACGACCACATTTTTGGCACTGCCTACTGATATTGAATTATTCAGAAAACTTTTGATAATGTTCATACATTTTATGAATGCTAATGTAGCGTCGAAACAACCTCAGTGGGCAAAGTCCATTCCAGTTATTCTATTTCTTGGAGCTTCCGTGGTGTGCAACAACAACACTGCTGAGTGAGAAAGACGCGCGCGTGGAGTCTGTTATTGCATGTCCGCCCAGTGGTCTCACTGACCTGAAAGGACTCATCACTGCATCACCTATCGTCATGGAGCTGTCAATGACAAAAAACTCATGAACCTAAAATGATGAAGTACGTGTTAACATCGTATAAAATAACAGATACGTGGATTACACTATAGAAAACATATGAAAGACGAACTAATGAATTTTGGAATAACAGAATGAAAATAAAACTTCTGTTATAAAGTTAGTCACATAAAAGAAGTAAAAAAAAAATATATATACGTAAAGCTTAGTCACACAGAACAAGTTAAAAGAAAAAAAATCAGGACGGGAACATTTAAAATCTAAAGTAAAGTGAAATTCCTACAGAAAGAGGTAAAATAACATAAAATGTGACATGACAGAAGATGAAAAGCAGGAAACAAACTTTTTTTTATAACTTAAGAAACAACAACAAAAAAAGGACATAAAAATAAAAGCAATAGGAGATTAATGATACTTCCTTCATCTTCTCGGAGGAGCAGGTCAGGGAAAGCAAACATGCAAGAGCTCATGTGCTGCTTACACAAACGCGAGGAATTATTCAAAAGTTGCCGAAAAAATCCGGGAAAGCAGAAAAACGCCAGCCTGCGATGCGTTTTGCATTATACAAAGGTTGCTGCGAGGAGGAGGAAGAGGAGGAGGAGGAGGAGGAGGAGGTCTATAACAGTACATGTTTATTCCTCACTACTTGCTATTCGTCATTCCCTGTCCTTGTGCCTCTCCGCCTACTATTCCTTAAAACCCACGTTCATCATAATTCGTTCCTATTGGCATGTTTCCAAATGTGCCACTTGTTTTCGTGATGGATGTGATGAGCCGATACGATGATGTTGGAAGTGGCTACGATGATGGTTACAGTGGTGAAGGAAATAACTCAGTGGCGGTGATGATAGTAGAAGTAGCAACAGCAGCAGCGGAAGTAATAGTAGTGGTGGTTGAAGTGGTATTATTAGTACAGAGGTCATGGTATGGTTAGGGAGATGGTGGTCGAGTTTCGGAGAGGTGGCAATCAGTAATGGTGGTGGTGGTGATGATATAATTGTTTAAAGTAGTGCTGACAATGGTGTAGTGGTGGTGGTGGTTGTGGTGGCGATGGGGAATATTAGTGGGAGGAGCAGAGAGGAAGGCAAGAGTGATGGTGGAGGACGGAGGGGAGCCTTGTCGTGGTGGCGCTGCTTGCGTTACTGTGTTTGCTGCGGGCCTGCGGCGGTGGTGGTGGGAAGGTGGCGGCGGGGTGGAGGGACAGGCGGGTGCGACGGTGGTACTGATGCTGCTGTTGTCTTTATTTTTGTTTATATTGTTGTTGTGTCTATTACTGTTGCTAGTTTTTGTTATTGACTGTTGTTAAAACGATGTTAGAGGTGGTGAATATGTTGGTGGTGATGCCTATAGAGACATCCGTAAGTCGTGCAAGTTTTCTGATGACACAAAAAATAAGATGACGTATTAAGATCAGACACTCATGCTGCGGTGCTATGAAGGGACCTTTGTTTGTTTAGCTGGTGTAGTAAATGGATAATGAACTTGAACATCGACAATGGCTGCGTCATAAATGTAGGACACAAAAACACCATCATTAGATATTCACATTAAAAAACGATGACAACATAATCGGCCTCCCCCCATGCTGAAGTAAGTCTGTCATTCCAGCTGCGAAAGGGATTTATATGTGTGTGGGCTTTGATCTCCGGCCTAGGAATCACTGTACAACTTCCAAAAACCGTGCTGTCAGTTACAGATTTAATTACTAATAGCGTTTGTAACAGAAGCGCAATGCTTTTTCTTATTAAACTGTATCTGGCCCTGTTTAGGTTTAGTGTCCTTGTTACATAAATGAAAGATTCCTTGGAATCAGTACATAGAAGAATGACCAAAATTATTCAAGAACTTATATACTAACCACAAAGAGAACGATTGCAGAGATATTATGCGAAATGGCACAGACTAAGAGGTGATTCAGTATAAATTATATATATTATGTAAACTAGTAAGAGGAATTAATAAAGTACCTATGCTGATAATGGTCTGTTAGGACAAGTGGCAATTAATGGAAATGGATAAATTAAGGCTAAGCAAGGACAACATTGGTTCACGGAGTGGTTAGTGGAAGAGTGTAACAGAATTAAGCATGCAGAAACGTTGTGTGCGGAAATACGATTCAAAGTTTTAAATTTATGTTTGATAGATTTAATGATGGGGAGTGAAGTTGGTGTAAAATCTTAGCTACCAGATGTCTGGCTTCCTGTAGTTTCCCTCTATCGCTCTGTATCCTTCTTGTGATGCTCGTGGTGATGGTGGTGAGCGTGATGACGAAAAGCATGGTGGTTGTGGCAGTAGTGGTAACAGTAGTGCAGGTGGTGGTGATAACTATTGTAAAGGTGTTGTTGTTGCAGTTGTTGTTGCTAGCTGTGGTGGTAGCAACGACAATGGCAATGGTGGTTGTGATGGTGGTAGTGGGTGTTTTGGTTGTTGAAGATATGGTGGTAGTGCTGGTGGTGGTGGTGGTGGTGGTGGTTTGTGGTGGTGATGCCAGTGGTGAAGGTAGTGGTGAAAGTGATGGTGATAGTGGTGGGTGTCGTAGTGGAGGTGATGGTGGGAGTGTCTGCCGTGAGAGTGATAGTAGTGATGGAGAAAGTGATGGAGGTGGTGGCGGGAAAGGTGAAGCGGTGATGGGAGTGATGTTGCTGGTGGTGGTCGATATAAAAATGGTGGTGGTGGTGGTGATGGTAGTGGTACTGGAGGTGATGGTGGTGGTGTTGGTGGAGGTGAAGACGGTGATGATGGTAGGGTGGTGACGGGAATTGATGGAGGTTATATTGCTGGTTGTGGTTGTGGCGGTGGTGGCGATGGTGGTGGTGATAATACTGGTGGTGGTGGTGGTGGTGGTGATAATACTGGTGGTGGTGGTGGTGGAGGACAGGGCCGTCATTAGGAGGACATGACATCGGCGAGAAATGATGAAGTTGGAGGTGGATGGATTGATGGATGTGTGTGTGTGTGCGTGTGTGTGTGTGTGTGTGTGTGTGGTGAAGGGAGTTAAAGGGTGAGTGAGTGAGAAAGATGGAGATAAAGAAGAAGGGCGATAAAAAGGGGAAGAGGGAGGGAGGGAAGGAAGGAGAGATAAAGCGGATGAGATGTGATGCAGGAAACTAGTGAGGGACGGAGGTGAAGTGTTGGTGCAGATGGAGGGCATGATGGAGGAGGAGGAAGAGGAAGAGGAGGAGGAGGAGGAGGCGGAGGAAGAAGAGGAGGAGGAGAGAGGAGAGAGAGAGAGAGAGAGAGAGAGAGAGAGAGAGAGAGAGAGAGAGAGAGAGAGAGAGAGAGAGAGAGAGAGAGAGAGAGAGAGAGAGAGAGAGAGAGAGAGAGAGAGAGAGAGAGAGAGAGAGAGAGAGAGAGAGAGAGAGAGAGAGAGAGAGAGAGAGAGAGAGAGAGAGAGAGAGAGAGAGAGAGAGAGAGCTGAGTTATTTTTGGACGTGAAAAGCTTGCCTACAGGAAACCAAGATTAACTGAGCGTGCAACAAAAGGTTCATCAACAAAGGGAGAGGTGGAAGACAAGGGGGAAGAGCACGATGGGACGAGATAAGACGTGTCAGGGAATAAGCCGAGACTGGAACCCGATATGAAGTGAAGGCTTGAGGACCGCTCGCTGCCTGTGTGTCGTTCAAAGCCTCAAATAAACAGTGGACATTATCAGGAATGCGTCAAAAACCAGTCTCTGAGGGAGGGTAGGAGAAAAGCGATAAGCGGGACACCGAAGTAATCGCAATCGCGCTGAATATGCTGAACGATGAGAGCAGAATATAAGCAAAAAATAAAAGGAAAAGGATAATTCCGTCTCGATACCATGTGAAAGTCTGACAATACACTCCGCATTCCTCTTCCACATCAGAAAATGCACTCTTAACCTTCCACATTCCTGCTTTGCCCAGACGAGAATAAACGCTCCAAACACTCACGAAAAAAAAAAAAAAAACGTTGAAAAAGAAAAAAATCCCATAAAAGTTTTCGTGGTATCAGAAAACAAGAAAAACTCAGCCCCTACAGCCTTTACGAATAGCTAGGCAATATTCGTGACATCTGATGCGCGTTACTCGACCCACAACACTCGTAACTCGGCTCACAACACTCCGCCTTACCTTCACCCTCACTGCTCCGAGAACTGATCGAGGCTGAAATAAGAGACGCGTAAGGTGATGGTGTTTTCCGTCACAAGGAGGAGAAGACAAGGAAGAGGAAAAGGAAATGGAGGAAAAGAAAGAAGGGAGACATGGAGGCGGAGATAAGGGATGAGGGAATTGCACTGTCAGGCCGCACGAGGCTCTGGAGGAGTGCAGATGGTGGAGATTGTTAAAGAAAAGGGAGGGAGAGGAGAGACGGCGGAGGAAAAAGCTGGAAGACAGATGTGAAGGGAGAGTGAATAGGGCGGGACTAGAGGGATGGAGCTGCTGGCATACCAAAAGCAGGGGGCGTGTGATGACGTGGAGGAAGGACACGATAAAAAAGGGAAAAGCCATTCCCAAAAAATTGTTGAAAATATTTGAAAAAAATAATTAGGAAATATATAATCTCTAAGGAAATGCATGGGTTCGTTACCAATAAAGGAAGAAGATGAATAATGAAATTTTGATGTAGGTGATAAAATAAAGAACGTAAATTGAAGGACGAGGGTGGAAAGATATTACAAAACCAATAAATGACAAAGAGACACGGAGGAAACAAGACAAGCTGACAAGAGGAACAGACAGACGATCGAGTGTGACAACCAGATAGAAATCGACACAGTATGTACCCGCACACACGCACGCACGCTCTCTCTCTCTCTCTCTCTTTCACACACACACACACACACACACACACACACACACTTACACACGGCTTATTCATAAGTCTAGCGGTGCCAGTATAGGGTAACGCTCCTTCCAGTGGCTCGGAAAGAAGCAACACGGAAATAATGCCCTAAATGAAAAATATATATATATATATATATATATATATATATATATATATATATATATATATATATATATATATATATATATATATATATATATATATATATATATATATATATATATATATATATATATATATATATATATATATATATATATATATATATATATATATATATATATATATATATATATATATATATATATATATATATATATATATATATATATATATATATATATATATATATATATATATATATATATATATATATATATATATATATATATATATATATATATATATATATATATATATATATATATATATATATATATATATATATTTACCTTTTATACTTTTTTCTTTGGAATTAGTATATTTCGATGATTTCTCATATACATGAGCAGGAAAATGAGATATAAATAAAGTCATGAATAGATGAATGGAATGATAGGGGCGTATAGAATATGCGTAGATAGACAAATGCATAATAAAATACATTTTGAGAAAAGAAATAGATAGGACCAGTACATATGAACATCTAGCAATAAATAGATACAGACTAATGTAACTGATATATTGATAAATACAAGCAAAGTTATCGTTGTATGCATTTCCAATGGCTTATTAGCATGTATTCATGGATATATGTGGTGACATAACCCTGGATATATAAGTATATATATATATATATATATATATATATATATATATACATATATATATATATATATATATATATATATATATATATATATATATATATATATATATATATATATATATATATATATATATATATATATATATATATATATATATATATATATATATATATATATATATATATATATATATATATATATATATATATATATATATATATATATATATATATATATATATATATATATATATATATATATATATATATATATATATATATATATATATATATATATATATATATATATATATATATATATATATATATATATATATATATATATATTGCGTACATACGTACATATATACATATAAATACATAGTGAAGGAGACATAAGAATTAAAAAAAAATATGCACCACAGAGACAGATCCAAGTTACTCCGGCGAAAAATTATTTCCACCACACCTCAGTTTTCAAAGGTGGCACACCTGATGCTCATTACCGAACATTAATTTTCATCAGGTGGATCACTGGGACTACTGGGGCGTCACTACACTGCATCCACCCGTGAGTGTACAGGTAAGGACGGCTATTGCTAACAGAGACAACACAACAGTGGCAAAATAAATGGCAGTACACAGCCACTTTTCAGTCAGACCATTTCCATCTATCCGTTGCCTATCTATTAGTCCTCCATCCACACCTGTCATTCAACTCTTCGCCTTCCCTTCTCCACCACCCGTATCGCCCCGCTGCCAATACTCAACGTTTGCTCACTGTTGCCCAAGCCATTCTCTCCCCAAACACACACCTTTACCCTCATTGAAATATATTCACACCCTTCCACCCGAGTGCAGGGCTCCCCTTTCTTCCTCTCCTATTTCTCCTTTCTTTATTCCTTTCCCAGCCATCCTTGTTCCTTGCTGTCTCTTCTACCTTTTTTCTTACCCCCCCCCCATCTCTCTCTCTCTCTCTCTCTCTCTCTCTCTCCCGATAAGCTTCAAGAAAGAAATTCGTCCCCAAGATGAATGCGTCCGATTTCCGATTCGAATATTATGGTTGTAAATCACAGGTGGGTGACGGACAGGTGATTAGGAGCCACCTCTACCTCGCTTCTTCCCTCCCTCACTCCGTTCCTTGTTACCTTTCCTCTCTCACTTTATTCCTTTCTTTTCCTTTGTGAGTTACTCTGTTCATTACTTTCTACCAAAGTCACAGTGCTTTATTATCAGATTATCTTATATTCATAAATACTTAGCCTATACTGCATTTCATTGTTTTCGATGGAATCGAGCTAGCTGATTCTTAGTACTGTAAACATAAACTAAAAGACAATGTCTATCGCGCATTTGCGAAAACAGTACTTTTGAATAAGATTTGTAAAAATAATTCGGATTCTAAGAAACTAGACTGATAATGTAAGTATTACTTAAAATAAATTTCATGATCAGTTGTTACTAAAACACAATGTGTATGTATTAGGGATTACACAACACTTTCCTTTCCTTTCATCTCAATTTTCAAGTCATCATGTGTACACACCCAAGATATGAAATATCTTGCATCAACATATTCCTCTCTTTGGACTTCATTTATGTATCGTAAATGCTATCACAGCGTCCCTACAGACTGGTGTTGTTTTTGCCTTAGATGTTTTTTTTCTGATTTATCTCTGGCTAATCAGTACCACCTCTCCATCCCCCTCACATCTCAACGTCGCACCCCACTCTTCCTTCCCCTAGTCAGCCCTCAGCATTATTAATAGTCTCAAGATTTAGCTTAACCTGCTCTGAGATTAGGCAGCCAGTCAGCGGGCACACTGTTGGGCAGGAGACGCGCGAGGGGAGCGAAGATCAATATCGAATGAACCGTTGATGCTACTGTGTATTAAAGAGTTGCAACTGTCTTGATAGTGTATAAGAAATAGATACACATGGCCATAAGAAAGGAAAGAAGGAAGGAAGGAAGGAAGGAAATAAAGAAGTAGGGAAGAAGGAAGCAAGAAAGGAAGGGAAAAAGGAAGGAAGGAAGGAAAGAAAGAAGTAAGGAAAGGAGGAATGAATGAAGGAATGAAGGAAGGAAGGAAAGAAGAAAAGAAGGAATATAGTGTGCAGAAAGTATACACAAGCGATTAGGTAGAAAACTAAATCGCGTAAATAAAATGCAAAAACCAGAGTTATCCTTTTGCGCACCCTTCCCTTGGTCACTCCGTCTATATATCTTCAATAACAAAGTTTACGTCCCTTGCCTCAGCATATTCTTGCCACTTCACCGGTATTCCACTTCGCCGTCCCTTCCCTCCTCCACGCCTGCACTCCTTACCTTCCCGTCACAGCTATTCGTCACTCACCTCTCTTCTACATCAGGCCAGTCCTCTGTCACCTTGTTTAGTCTTTCTCTCTGTTGTATTTCGGGCTTCGTTTCTTGATGTCATCCTGTCCTTTGATCACTCCCTCTTCTGTCTATCTTTCCGTCTCTGTCTGTCTGTCTATGTCTGTCTGTCTGTCTGTCTGTCTGTCTTGCTGTCTCTCTCTCTCTCTCTCTCTCTCTCTCTCTCTCTCTCTCTCTCTCTCTCTCTCTCTCTCTCTCTCTTACCTGTGTGTGGGGGTGTAAGAGAGAGAGAGAGAGAGACAATCACCCGGGCAATGCAGCAGCACATTCTCTGGCGGTCTCGGAGTTAACGGACACACGGCCTTGACGACACCAGCCGCGACGACAAAAAACAGCAAGCAAATAATTTCAGTCATAAAAAGAAGCAAATAATGAAAGTAATGATCATAATAGCCAAGAACAATATCTAATTACAACCAATAGATATCTACGAGAACATCGACAGCAAAACCTAAGGCTACCATAAAGATAGAGATAAAGCTGGGTGTATACGTCACGGCTGGATGTGGCTGCGGTGCTCATTTTAATCACATTAGCTATTTGAGCCTCTGGTGGAATGGGCCCATTACCCGGGACCCCGGCTAGTGTGAATTGCAGGATTGGCACAGTTTACATTTCCTAGGCGTCCCCAGGTACCCATTATCGGCAACCCCGAAAGAAGAGGATGAACAGCTGGGTGAGCTGCACGCCGACTGCCTGAGCTCCAGCCTTCGGATTCGTAGCTAGGCACGATAATCAATGCTCCATGGAGGCGCTTCCAAAATGAAAGAAAATCTAAAAGAAGTAATGATACAAGGAAAACAAAACAAAACAAAAAACACAAAAACACATCCACACACAAATAACACGTCGGGGACAAAAATAAACCATATGAAAGTGCCCATCCTTAATAACAGCAATCTTGGCAAACCGGCGCTGTTTGATAACTCGGTGAATAAAATGTCGACTCCAAATATTGATAGAATAAATCTGCTGGTGCGCAAGAAACCTCGACAACAGATATTCATGTATTGATCATACATGTAGGGATAACTTATACATGGTACACCTGATGTTCTGAATCGTATATCGTACTGAACATTAAAAAAAAGCCCATGACAAGCACATGATTGATCTTGTATTCAGATTTTTTTTATTTTTATGGTAGAAGTGATGCAAATGTTGTTTGTAATATATTTGTTGTGTCAAGTAAACAAATTAATCATTCATTCTTTTCCTAAGCCAGTCATTTGCCAATCAATCAATCAATGACCTGATTGACCAATAACCCAATCAATGAACCCAGCGGTCTACCCGTCCACATATCCCTCCATGTGTGTCTGTCTAACTGTCCTTCTGGCGCCCTGGCAGCCTGTGTACGCCTGTGAACGTTTAAGGCAATTTCCATAAAAGGGAAATGCCTGGAATCAGTGGAACTATTGCTATTGTTACGCTTTATCCAATCTCCGGGGCGTCTCTCTCTCTCTCTCTCTCTCTCTCTCTCTCTCTCTCTCTCTCTCTCTCTCTCTCTCTCTCTCTCTCTCTCTCTCTCTCTCTCTCTCTCTCTCTCTCTCTCTCTCTCTCTCTCTCTCCTGCTCTCTCTCTCTTATCGTCGCTGCCTTCTCTCTCTCTCTCTCTCTCTCTCTCTCTCTCTCTCTCTCTCTCTCTCTCTCTCTCTCTCTCTCTCTCTCTCTCTCTCTCTCTCTCTCTCTCTCTCTCTCTCTCTCTCTCTCTCTCTCTCTCTCTCTCTCTCTCTCTCTCTCTCCTTTCCTGCTCTCTTTTATCGTCGCCGCCTTCATCTTCTTGTCTTTCTTCCCTTCTTCCTGTCCTTCACATTTGTCAACTTTCCGCTTCTTCTTACCGTTACTTTCCTCCTGCTACGTCTCCTCAGCTTCCTCTGTCATTTCTCTCCTCTCCTCTCCGTCCCTTTCTCGTTTCCCTTCTTCTCTTCTTTCTCTCTTCTTTCTAGTCCTCATAATTTTTCGTCATACAGGCTCCATGATTTTCGTTGTAATTTCTTTCGTTGCACTTTCTCCTCCATTTCCGTGCTTCGTTTTCTCTCTGAACATTTTTATTCCTCACGAAACAATTTGTCTTTCAAAAATTTAATCTTGCAGTGTCCATTTCACATTCCTGCATCACAAGTTTTACAGCAACTGCAAACTTCCTCTCACTCCTCATGCTCCTCCTCCCTCCTACTCCTCTTCCTCTTCCTCCACACCCTCCTCCTCCTCCTCCTCCTCCTCCTCCTTCTCCTCCTCCCCTCCACATTCTCTTCCCTCCTCCTCTTCCTCCTTCTTCTCCTCCTCTTCCTCCTCCTCTTTCTCCTCCTCCCCTCCACATCCTCCTCCTCCTCCTCCTCCTCTCTTTCTTTCTCCATTTCCTCACTAAATGACACGGCACCTTCCTTTGTTCCTCTTCCCTCTCTCTCTCTCCACTCCCCTTGGTTTCCTTATAATACCATCGTTGTTCCTACACT
Source organism: Eriocheir sinensis (assembly GCF_024679095.1). Lineage (NCBI taxonomy): Eukaryota > Metazoa > Arthropoda > Malacostraca > Decapoda > Varunidae > Eriocheir > Eriocheir sinensis. The sequence continues at coordinate 1,475,556 of NC_066535.1, forward strand.
GCCCGCTTTCTTTCTCACTTCCCTCTCACCCTTCCTTCCTTCCTTCCTCTTTTCCCTCCTCCCTTCCTTCAACCCTTCGTTTTCTTTTTCTCACTCTCTTTCCCCTTCTACACCTTCTCTTCGTTCTCCTTCTAACCTGCATGCATTTTTTTTTTTAGATATATGCTTTTTTTTTATTTGTCTGTCTGTCTGTGTCTGTCTGTCTGTCTGCTTCATTTGTCAGTCTCATTATCTCCTTCTCTTTTCTCCTTGTCTGTCTGTCTGTTTCTCTCATTTGTCGGTCTCATTACCACTTTCTTTTCCTCCTTGTCTGTCTGCCTGTACGTCATATGTCTGTCTGCCTGTATCTCTGTCTCTCTCTCTCTCTCTCTCTCTCTCTCTCTCTCTCTCTCTCTCTCTCTCTCTCTCTCTCTCTCTCTCTCTCTCTCTCTCTCTCTCTCTCTCTCTCTCTCTCTCTCTCTCTCTCTCTCTCTCTCTCTCTCTCTCTCTCTCTCTCTCTCTCTCTCTCTCTCTCTCTCTCTCTCTCTCTCTCTCTCTCTCTCTCTCTCTCTCTCTCCAGTAGTTAGCTCCAGGAGACGTTCGGCACAACATCTAATTACTGTCGCCGGTAGTTGACAGGTTCACCCAATTAGAGGTTTGTTGTGTTAGTGTTGCAGCGCGTTTGTTTGGGAGTAGCTGTGAGGTATACGTGAGCTTGACCCGCGGAGACAGGCTACGTACACAGCACATGCTTATTAAATGGAAGGAAGACGGTTTAGAGTATTAATAAGTGTACCTATGTTGTTTTCAGTCATTTCCGTGTCGCCTTGCTTTTTTTTCCTTCTTTTATTATTATTCTTTTTTACAGCAAAGGAGACAGCACAAGGGCACGAAAAAAAGGAAACAACATAAAAAAATAAAAGCCCGCTACTCGCTGCTCCTGTAAAGAGTCCGAAGAGGTGGCCGAAGGAGCAGTCAATTATGTGATACCTTGATATGTTTCGCTGTTATTCTTGCTAGCGTGTATTTATTTTTGTCTGATTTTTGTGTGTATGTGTTCGTAGACGCTAGCACAAACGTTTACTATTTTTTTCCTCTCCGTAGATTAGCTTTCCAATTCTTGTCTTGTGCAGCTTATTCCCTCCAGTCTTCTTTCCTCCATGACGTGTATATGTTTTCCTTTATTTTCTCTATGACATATGATTGATTTCCTTTTTTCTCTTTTTACTGATCACATCACTTCTTTCTCATTCCATTTCATACTGTTCTCTCATCTACTCTTCTGACATGCCCATAACTACTCCCTGTTCCGTATTTTTTACTTCTGTTTATTTTCTTCCCTTCTTTTCCTGTGCTCTACGTTGTTTCCTATTTTTTCGTTCCTCAGGTTCACCTATCCATTCACAATTCTTCTTTCCTGTCCTGCCGTGCTACCCCCAACCTCCTTCAGGGCCCCCCAACCATGATGCTCTTTACATCCCAATCTACCCAACTTTTTTTAGAGGCCCTTTCCTTTAGCAATTTCCTGTCCTGTATTGCCTTTTCCTGCTCTTCCCTTTCACTCCCTCCCATTTCCATTTCCACCCCCCCTCCCCCTGAAAAAAAAAACATGCAGGGACGGTTCACACGCCTGCCGTGACCCTCTGTTTAGTTTTGGACACTCCGTTTGTCTTATTGATTACTTTTTACGGGAGTTGGCGCGGCTCCCCTCTGTGCAGTGACGCCTCCTGGCCTTGGGTGTTGCAGTGCTTGCATTTTTTGGGCGGCTCACTTTCCAAATGCATTTTCCTTCTGTGTTCGTTCTCACCCGAACCGACCTGCAAATTTACACCCTTTCCTCCCCTGTGAATTCATGCATATATCTTTCTCTCTCTATCTTGCTTCTCTCTCTCTCTCTCTCTCTCTCTCTCTCTCTCTCTCTCTCTCTCTCTCTCTCTCTCTCTCTCTCTCTCTCTCTCTCTCTCTCTCTCTCTCTCTCTCTCTCTCTCTCTCTCTCTCTCTCTCTCTCTCTCTCTCTCTCTGAGCCTATCTATATATCTAATTATCTAATCGTCTTTCTATCTATCTATTTATAATTCATTACTTCATTAGACTCTGTTATCATTCCTATTGAAAGTGGGGTTTTCTTGTGGGGACTAACACCATCCTTTTTTCCCTTCATCGTTTAACTCTTTCCCACCTGTTACATGTATCTAATCACCATCATATCTGGCACTCTATAACTGTGTATGAAAACTTTATTTTCCCTTTATTTTTGTGGTTGTCAGTATAGTCCTAAATATATTACTTTACTTGATGAAAACACTCTAAAAAATATATGGCAATCAGTCTGCACAACACACCCTCCTTGATCAAAAGGGGAAGTAATCAAAATCACACTTTTCTTCGCTGACGGGATCAAACGTCGGAGCACAAGCGGGAGGGTTACCAAGTCGCCGCCACCTGCTAGTCTGTTGCCAAGTTCTCGTGGAAAACATCCGACTCACTCATCTCTTTACCGGGCCTTCAAAGAGATGTAAATTGGTCCTGATATTAGTTACAGCTCGCCATTAAGACTTCATCAGTAGCTTTTCATTCTAACTTTTGCCGCCACGGTTCTCTTCATCAGCACATTGGACCCGCTGAGCCGCCCCAGGTAATTCAGGGGCACTGCAGGTGATCTTGAATTACTCTCCCTCACCCATGTACGTCCCCTTTTCTCCCCTTCCAGTTCTATTTCTGTCCTCCTAGCTACCCTTCACATACCTGACCCATTTCTCTCATTCGTTTCTCCCATTTTTCCTTGGTAACTCTGCCTTCCTTCGTATCCCTTCTTCCCAATATCCATTTTACTCTTTTTTCCTCACCAATATACGTCTCTTTTCCTTCCCTTTCAGTTCCATTCCTGTCCTCATAACTACCGACTTGCCATACCTTTTACATACGTGTCCTATTTCCCTCATCGAATTTTCCAACATTTTCTCTTTGGTAACGCTGCTCTCCTTCATATCCCCTCTTCCCAGCATCCAACATACTACTTTCCAGCCTCATTACGTTTCCCATCACTGCCTTGCCTCCCTTACATGGCCCCGCACTGTAATCCATGTCTCCCATTATCCTGCCTCTCCTACTACACTAGTCCCGCTCCCACACCTGTCTCTTCCAGCCAATACCTTTCCTGCCTACCTCTTCCCTCACCAGCCCGCTTCCTCCCCTTCAACAGCCAGTCTCTCTAAAGTAATGGGACAAGGTAACATTCTTTCTAACTTGCTGAATACCTTGATCAGATATCCCATGGTTTCAAAAGGATGCGACGTAGACGGATAAAGGTTGCGAAAGAAGAGGACGAAAAGGAAGATGAGGAGGAAGAGGAGAAGGAGGAGGAGGAAGAGGAAAAGGAAAAAGAGAGAGAGGAGTAAGAAGAGGAAGAGTAAGAGAAAGAGGAGGAGGAAGAGAAGGAGGAGGGATAGCTGGAGGAAGAGTAAAGATGAAGAAATGGACGGAAATGGTAAAATAATGGAAAAATGTGTGAGGGAGAACAGAGGAGGAGGAGGAAGAGGAGGAGGAAGAATAAGAAGAGGCAAAGACCAAAAAAGAGGGCAACTGTGATGACAATGTTTGGACAGAAATATTGAACCAACTCTTAGCCTTTGTTGTGACGTCAGCCTGTGTTTGTCTCCAAGCAACACAAGAGGAGGAGGAGGAGGAGGAGGAGGAGCAGGAGTACGAGGAGGAAGAGGAGGAAGAGGAAGAATAGGAGGAGGAGGAGGAGGAGGAGGAGGAGGAGGAGGAGGTTCAGTGAGCCCTTCAGTCGTCTTGTATACAAGGAACCTCTCTTCTTGTTCTTCCTTTTTTTACTTTTTCTTCTTGTCTCGTTTCTTTTTCTTCTTGCTTTTGTAATTTTCTTGATTTTGCTCTTGCTTTGATTTAATTCTTACTCCTCCCTTTCTTCTTTTTCTTTCTGTTTCTCCTCATCTATATTTATCTGCCGTTCCTTGGCCATCGTTAGCTCTTCCGGCACAAAAACAGCTTCCTTCATGTCACTTCCTTTAGTTAACAACAACAACAACAAGCAACACAAATACACACACACACACACACACACACACACACACACACACACACACACACACACACACACACACACACACAAAAGGAACGCCACAGCTTTATTAAACTTTTTCCTTTTTCACCTAAAAAAGTCAGAAAGAATTCAATATTTATGAAAGACCCAATACCTAAAATATGAAGGAAAAAATCTGTGCATTGAAATACTCCAAGAGGCAAAAACAAATGAATAAACATGACAAGAGTTCTTCCAGGCCTCAGAAGGGGACGATGGGGAGGAGGAAGGGGAGGGACGACTAGAAAGAATACGTAAGGAAGGGGAGGAGGGAGGGACGTAGGAGAGAAGGAAGGAAGGGCAGGAGAAAGAGACGAAGGAAGGAGGGACGTAGGAGAGAAGGAAGGAAGGGCAGGAGAAAGAGACGAAGGAAGGAGGGACGTAGGAGAGAAGGAAGGAAGGGCAGGAGAAAGAGACGAAGGAAGGAGGGACGTAGGAGAGAAGGAAGGAAGGGCAGGAGAAAGAGACGAAGGGAGAGGATGATGAATGGAAGACTGGAAGGAAGAATAAAACTAGATGCAGGAAAAAAAAAGATAAGAGGTATTAAGTTAGGTCAGGGAAGGTATACAGAGCAAGACGGACATACGAGTCAGGGGGGAGAAGGGAGGAAAAGAGGGAGGAAGGCAGAAACTGGGAAACAAGCATAAGAAGAAAGGGTGAATGGAAGAGTGAAGGGTTGGAAGTATGCAGGCTAAAAGGAAACTAGATAGAGCCAGAAAGAACGAATATGAAGAGGAGGAGAAGAGGTGGATTAGAGAGGATTATGGCTGAAGGAAAGAACGAGGGAATAAAGAATAACGTATTAATAACACAAATGGCAAAGCGTGTGATGGAAGACGGGAAAAACGCTAAAAGGAATAACTGATGCACCTGAGAACGAATAAAAGAGTGGCGGAACAAAGGAGGAAAAAATGAAATAAAGGGAGGAGGAAGGCGAAAATATAACTAAGGAAATGAAACAAGAGAAGAGGAGGAAGGGACGAAAAGAGGAAAGCGGAACCAGTAAATGAGGGGAAAAGGGGGAGAAACAAACGCAGAGGTGGAGGGGAAAGACTTGAAAAGGGAAGGAGAGAGAAGGAGGAAGAGGACAGAGAGGAGTAGGTAAAAAGAAAGTATTGACGGTGTGAGAGACGAAGACGGAGAGGAGAAAGGATGGGGACGAAAGAATGAAGGGTGAAGCAAAGTGGTGGGAAGGAAGGAGGTAAGGGGGAGGAAAGAAGGGGAAGGCAGAGTACAGGGATGCAGGGATATTTACCTTGTCCCACTGCAGGAAGAATTGGGTTAAAGGTGTGTGTGTGTGTGTGTGTGTGTGTGTGTGTGTGTGTGTGTGTGTGTGTGTGTGTGTGTGTGTGTGTGTGTGTGTGTGTGTGTGTGTGTGTGTGTGTGTGTGTGTGTGTGTGTGTGTGTGTGTGTGTGTGTGTGTGTGTGTGTGTGTGTGTGTGTGTGTGTGTGTGTGTGTGTGTGTGTGTGTAATTCACCTCTTGGTCTGCTGCGGGTCTCTCTCGAGACAGCCAGCCGTTCCCCCACGGAAGAGCACAGAGCTCATAGTACCGATCTTTGGGTAGGACTGAGACCTCTCACACTACACACCGCGACAACGAGGTCACAACTCCTCGCCTGACGTTGCGTACCTACTCACTGCTAGGTGAACAGGGGCTACACGTGAAAGAAGATAAACCCAACTTATCTTCACCCGGCCGGGGAATCGAGCCCCGGTCCTTCTGGTTGTGAGGCAGACGCTCTATCCACTGAGCTACCGGGCCGTGTGTGTGTGTGTGTGTGTGTGTGTGTGTGTGTGTGTGTGTACCTAACTCCCAACACGGATCTACCGACAAATACTCGCCCATTTCTTGCACAAACATTGACACACGAGTTGTCATCAATAAATTGACTCGCCGACACACACACACACACACACACACACACACACACACACACACACACACACAGGTCCATTATTCGATCAACAATTTTTTGCTTGCCACAGAAGTAAAAATACCAAACATCGAAAATCCATAATTGAAAATATACGCTGAGAAGGAAAACTCATTTGCCAAACTGTCTTCCATTTGATGTCAATGTTTCCTTTGTCTCCTGTGGATTATCATGTTTTGGCTTTGTTTTTGTTATCTTTTATTTTATTTACGTACCTAGCATTACCTTTTGTCCTTTTATATTGTCTTTTTATCGTTAAAGTCGCTGCTCAAGACCATTTATTCTTTTACTGTCATTATGATATATATTTCTAGGACATATTTTCTTTTGTTTTGTTTGTTTTGGTTCCTTCCCCATTCTCTCCTTTTCATTCTTTTACTATTCTTCTTCAGTCACACATTAATTTTAGCTGATACGCATTGGTTTTACTCATACACCATTTTCTAACTACTATTACATTACCCTGCGTGCTGCTTAAGTATATTTTCAGCTTTATTTTCGCAACTATTCTTCATCTTTCTCCTTCACTCGCTGCATTATTCGCCAAGGCTGTTCGCATCCCTTTAATACGGCAGACTCGGCAAACAATGGAGCCTCGCCTTGTGTGGCTCTCGTGTCCGCCGCCCTCCGCTGCCTTGTCGCCGATAACACATAATGGAGTTGACACATGTTGGGATCACAGTCAATAATGCGACGCTTCATGTGGAGGAGTCTTGTTTGGAATGAAAGAGTGCACGCGGCGGACGCTTAACAGTCTCTTTGTGCCTCTGTCTCTTTGTCGATCTCATTGTTGCTTGCTGGGTTTTAAGTCCCTGCCAGTTTGTGTGTCTGTCTGTTTATCAGTATGTCTCTGTCTTCGATTATGACTTAGTTGGTCTCTCTCTCTCTCTCTCTCTCTCTCTCTCTCTCTCTCTCTCTCTCTCTCTCTCTCTCTCTCTCTCTCTCTCTCTCTCTCTCTCTCTCTCTCTCTCTCTCTCTCTCTCTCTCTCTCTCTCTCTCTCTCTCTCTCTCTCTCTCTCTCTGTCTCTCTCTCTCTCTCTCTCTCTCTCTCTCTCTCTCTCTCTCTCTCTCTCTCTCTCTCTCTCTCTCTCTCTCTCTCTCTCTCTCTCTCTCTCTCTCTCTCTCTCTCTTCGTTTTTTTCTTTCCTTTACTTTCTTCCTTACTTTTTTATCTTTGTTACACCTTCCTTTCTTTCTTTATTCCTTTCTTTCCTTTCTTCCTTCTCTCTCTCTCTCTCTCTCTCTCTCTCTCTCTCTCTCTCTCTCTCTCTCTCTCTCTCTCTCTCTCTCTCTCTCTCTCTCTCTCTCTCTATCTCTCTCTCTCTCTCTCTCTCTCTCTCTCTCTCTCTCTCTCTCTCTCTCTCTCTCTCTCTCCCTCGCCTCTACAATGGCTTCAGTACATGTTTAGGAGTAAGAGGCTTGTGTGCCGGAGAAGCTAATCAAATAACTCCGCTTAGGGAGGAATCAGGATGGGATGATTAAATGAGTAAGGAATAGAGGATCGTGGTACAGAGTGAGAGCAGGATCATGGGGATAAGGGATGAGGATGAGGATGAAGATGAGGATGAGGATGAGCGAGGAGAGGTGGAAGGAGGGAGTAGGGATTGAGGATGAGAATGGGATAAGGGATGAAATGTGGATGAATGAGGAGAAATGGAAGAAAGAAGAAGTATAGAAGTACGAGAATCGTGGTAGAGAATGGGAAAATAATGAGTAAGGGATTAGGGTGAGGAGTGGAAGACAGATCGAAGAAGAGATAAGAATGAAAGCAATGAAAAGAAATTACGGAAAAAAACATTGGATAAGTGGATGATGAGTACAGTAGAAGTGACGATAAAGTATGGAAAGCGAGGAGAGAAGGGAGCCACAGGGAGTTTTTAGGGTGAGGCTGGGTGAGAAGGTATGGAAGAAAGGAGGCTGAAAGCAATGAAAAGATGTTGCGGAAAAGAATGTATTGAATAAGTGAATGATGGGTGCTAAAGTAGAAATGACGATAAAGTATGGAATAAGCTGAGGGGAGGGAAGGAAACCAAGGAGAATTGTAAAAATGAATAGGAAATTGAAATGCTGAATGAATGAATGACGACAGGTAGGGGAAACTTGCAGGTGTGAAAAGAAGAGTGTACGAAAATGACACAAGGGGAAGGAGAAAGTGAGAGAAATTGCGAGTAAGGAGAGAAGGGGTGCTGATGGAGGTAGGGAAGTGAGATGGAGGAAGATGTGTGCACGGGCTGAAGAGAAACAGAGCTGCAAGAATGCTAAGAGGGATAAAAGAAAATGGAGGAGGGAAGTGCATGGAGGGGAAGGCGATAAGTGATGGCTGAATTGGAGAACTGAATCGCAATTAACAACAGTGGAAAATATGCACTTAGGAACATTTGGTTTCAGTAAAGGAATACAAGAGACAAAGGTAGCAAAATGGAGGTAAGCCAACGAAGTGGAAAAAAACACTGGGCGGAAAGAAATACACATGACGAAATAGTGTTATAAAGAAAGGAAGAACACGATGGAGCAACACCAGGAGGAATAATGTTTACAGAAGACAGAAAAAAAAGGAAGTCGAGGAAGAACTTGAGGGGGAAAAAAGAGGTATTGTGCGAAGAAGAGAAGACGGAGGAGGAAGATACAGAGAGGGGATTCGCGGCAGGCTTACAGAGGAAATATGGGTTACAGAAAAAACAGAGGCTGGTCGATGGAGCCAAGTTTTACCTTCATCCTTGTTCCCCTTTTCCTCTGTTTACCTAACCTAGTGACGCCCATAGCCCTCCCTTGCCTCTCTTTCCCTCTCTCTTTTTTTCCTTTTCCTCTTCTCTTGCTTACTCTGCCCTGACTCTCCCTTTTCTCCCTACCCTTCCCTTTCCTTTCGTCTCGTTCACCCTGCCTCTTAGCTCTCCTCCTCCTCCTCTTCTCCCTTCTTTTGCCTACGATGTTCTCTTCCTACCCTTCCTTGTCCAGGTTCTCCTTTTCTATCTCCTCCCTTCCTATATTTCCTCTTGTCTGCTTCAGGATGTTTCACTCCCACTCTCACGTTCCTTCCTTCCCTTCTGCCTCTCCCTCCACTTCCTCCTCTTTTTTTTCTCATTTGTTATAGTTTGTCTTTTCTTTACATTTTCATATTTTCCTTCCCTCTCTTTAGTTCTTTCTCTTGGTATGTCTTCTTCCACCTTCAATGTTCCTCTGCTTGCCTCTACTTTCCTTCATTATTATACATTCTATGGCCATCGTTTCCCTCCTCCTCTGAATGTAGTCTACGTCTAAATTTTCAGGTCATTTCTTTCCTTCTTTCCCCCTTCTTCCATGTGACCTAACCTCCCGTCCCTCACAGCCTTCCCCGTCTCCCTTCCCTCTCCTACTTTCCATCCATCGATCCCTCCATATATCCTTACTTTAGCATACTTCTACCCGTAAGCCTTCCTCTTTCCCTCCCTTACCACAGGCAAGGACCTCATCCCCTCATCCCATCATCGCTCTCTCTCTCTATAAATACTTTCCACACACGCTTTTCCTCTTTCCGTCTCCCCCATCGTCCTCGTACCCTCGCTCCTTCGTCTCCCTGTCAAAGCAGAGTTATTGTGGAGGCACCTGCCGGCACTCTAATGCACGACTGTGGTGATGTGTGTCCCCCAAGAGTATCCAGTCATCTCCTTCCGCCCAGCGCCCCATCCCTCCCTACCTCGCGCAGCCTCCCTTCCCCAAGTCTTGCCTCGCCTAGAATTTATGTGCAAGGGTCAATTTATTCTGTATCCGAAGGGCTGTACATTAGAAACTCTCCTCTTAAGGCACGTGCAGGGTTTTCCTCGCTTTAACTTATCAAAATTTCACACGGAGAATCTATATCGAAATGGTTCGAATATATTTATACACGCGGCATTGCGTCCATAAATTTCAAGGAATATCTGGAGTCGTGCGCACACACCTTACACACACACACACACACACACACAGACACAAACATACATATAAACACACACACACACACACACACACACACACACACACAGACACAAACATACATATAAACACACACACACACACACACACACACACACACACACACACACACACACACACACACACACACACACACACACACACACACACACACACACACACACACACACACACACACACACACACACACACACACATATACATTGGTTAAATCAACCCTGAGTGTGTAACGAAGGAACCAATCAAGGAGAGTAGCAGGTGTTGGTGAGCCTTGCAAGCCTTTCAAGGTAGCCGCACAATGGAGAGGAGCAGTAGATGGAGGAGAAGGAGGAGGAGGAGGTGGAGGAGGAGGAGGAGGAGGATAAGAAGGAAGGAAAAAGAAGAAGAGAGAAAGAAGTAAAACCCTATTCATACAAAGGCGATCTCGGGACGAGAGCGCCACGATACTGGTTCGTTTTGGTATCGTCGGAAATTGGTGCACTTTGGCCTGTCCCAGGGGTGTGGATTATTTTTACACGACGTTTGCACGAGTATTGCCCGAATGCTGGACGGAAGCTGCACAACCATAACGATGCCTGCCCGACAGCTGCGCGGTATCCGAACGATCGACGACGATGAACCTTGAAATTTGAATTTAACATTTTTTTCAGAAGACGATTCCTGCCCGACTAGTGCCCGGCAACAAAACGACAGTAAAGAACACTGCCCGATTGCTAAATGAATGTTGCTCGATTACTGGACGAATGGAGAACAAGCCCTGACAGTGTATGTGCGGCGCCCTTTCCCTCACTAGCTAATCCAGGCGCTGGGTGCGGCCTTGACATGTGTTCTGCTGTCCTGACCCCACCAAACACACACACACATAAAAAAGAAAAAAAAAGAAAAAAATCACCCACGTGCCCGCCCGCCATCTGTGGGCTTTTGGTAGCGAGTATGTCAGGTGACTGGGCCATGATGTCAGCCGGTTGTGCAAGTGCAGCACACAGGGGCGTCAGGAGTGTAGGGTGGTATGCAGGGCGACAGGGAGTATCAGGACATCAAGTAGGGTTGCAGGACTTCAAGGGGCAGCGAGCATATAGCGTTTTTTGTAGCCAACGGGATGCAAAGGTGCCAAACCACTCGGGCAGCTCTCGTTTAGCTAACGTTCAGCATTCGCTCAAGTGAACGATTCGCCGGGCAGCTATCGTGCAGCTGCTGTGCAGCTGTCGGGTAGCTGTTGTGTATTGTATTGTATTGTGTATAGTAACGGTAAAAATGTTGATTTCGTGCCCGATATTTACACGAGTGCTGCTCGACCTAACACAAAAGCTGCACGAATGTTGCATGCTAGCTAGACAATCACTGCGAGTGCTGCACGATGCCTGCAGGACTCCTGCCCGATCTTTGACAAGGTTGCCGGCCACTCCGATGGCTGCCCGAAAAATAAGCGCAGCGCTTATTTTTCGTGCTCCTTGCCGACTCATCCTCCGCCAGTCGTGGTGCACGAATATGAATCCGAATACTGCACGAATGGCAGTCGGGCAGCTGTCGCGTTCAAGATCGTGTATGTGTGAAAGCAGGAAAGGGAAAAAAATATTACTTCTTCAAAGAAATAAATGAAAACGATAAAATAATAGGAGGAAACGGAGATACAAAATGTCCAAGAGAAAGTACAACAGCGACAAAAGAAGCAGAGAAAAATACCATCGAATGACACGAGTAAACAAAGGAAGAACGTCAAGAAAAACGAAGCCAAGGAAACACAGCAAGAGGAAGGCGGGCGGGTCTCCAGGGCGCCTCGTCTGTCTCGGCGGGTGTGAGAGGGCGAGGGGAATGCCCACGAAACTTGGCGAAGCAAGTTTGCAGCAAGAAGGTGAAATGATGTGTGTGTGTGTGTGTGTGTGTGTGTGTGTGTGTGTGTGTGTGTGTGTGTGTGTGTACATGATCATTTTGTTCCTGTTACCTATGATATGAGAAAAAAATAACACACACACACACACACACACACACACACACACACACACACACACACACACACACACACACAAACAAACAAACAAAGAAACACAAACACAAAGATCAGAGGTAAAAAATATGGATCACATTGCAAGTACATAATGCTTCTCTATCCAATACTCATCTCAAGCCTTCAAGCCTCCCCTTCTACACTACTTCCCTTTCTTAGCTCTACTATTTTCTTAGCCAGTGCCAGATTCTCTTCCTTCTTGTCTGCATATAATTTTCTTACTTCTTTCATATTTCTTTTCTAGGTTGTGAACACATTTCCCATTCCGTCTCTTCCTCCTTTCTCACCTCTATTTAGTTATTTTCTACTATTTTTTGTCCTTCTCCTAAACTTAGGCTTACTTTTCTTAGTGCTTTATTTTTTTAAACGTTTTCTTCCTCTTACATTTTGCCCTTCATCAATTTTTCCTTCTCCTATCCGCTTTTTTTGAATTGTTTGTCATTTTTTCCTTTTTAATGCAACAAATTTCTCTCCAACATCCTTTTCACCTTCCACTTAGCGTCATTAATTCATTCAGCTGTTCCCTCCTAAATTATGACAGATTCCAGTGCCCTAAATTTAGTGCGTAATGGAAAAAGAACTCAACAGAGGCTTTTTTTTTTAACAGCATTCCTTTACTTTTTTTCAGTTTGAGTTTTTTATATTCTTTTGTGTCACTCGTGTCTGCACGTTATTATGTAGATAACTGGATTATAACGGAAGCATTGGGATTACACTTTTTTTTGTCGGTCACTTTACATTCTGTCGTCTGTTTGACCCTGCATGACTGTGTAAATGTTTGTCTGCCAGCATGTCTGTCAGTCGGTCTGTTCTCTCTCTGTCTCTCTCTCTCTCTCTCTCTCTCTCTCTCTCTCTCTCTCTCTCTCTCTCTCTCTCTCTCTCTCTCTCTCTCTCTCTCTCTCTCTCTCTCTCTCTCTCTCTCTCTCTCTCTCTCTCTCTCTCTCTCTCTCTCTCTCTCTCTCTCTCTCTCTCTCTCTCTCTCTCTCTCTCTCCTCTCTCTCTCTCTCTCTCTCTCTCTCTCTCTCTCTCTCTCTCTCTCTCTCTCTCTCTCTCTCTCTCCAATCCGTTAAATTACTAAAACCGCGCTAAGGTCACAGATGGGTCATTATAATATTTGTTCCGGAAACCCGACAGATGAGCCGCTTAATTTGCAGCATTCCACAACGACTCATCTAAATAGTCCGGCAAAATTCAGAGCAATATCAGTTATTCTATTTACTCTTTAAAGCTCGCGGCGAGCCTTTGTGAGAGTAATGCATAAAAAAAACACTGAAAGTTTTCCCTTCACACAAAGCATTAATGAGGCCAGAAAAATACTTGTTCTGCGCACTGTTGCCTCATTAAGTTAGTAATGGCGATAATAAGTTACCTTTGTTTTTATTCACTGCTACGGCCGGGAACAAATTAAAGATGGGAATATATAACCGGCGCGGGTGGGATTAGTCTCCAAGCCGGGATGGTAAGGCAGTCTACAGTGTGTGTGTGTGTGTGTGTGTGTGTGTGTGTGTGTGTGTGTGTGTGTGTTTATATGAGGAAGCACTCAAAACTGCACAGAATTTTTCACTTACACCACAGTCTCGCTATAACAATTCTAACATTAATGCATCTGTAACTTGCATCTCTCCACCTCATCTGCCTTCCTCTCTCTGTCATAAGCTCATCAAGTGTCAACCGCCCAGCTTTCTCCTGTTCACCTGTTACATAGACATTCTCCTTTAAACATTCTTTTTAAGCCTCCTTTCGTTTCGATTTACTTTAGCTTTATGTGTGCTCCCCCTCTCTAATCACCTTATCTATTCTTTGATCAATTAAGTTACGCAAGCTTGCCTCTACTGATTTTATTTATTCATAATATAGTCTTCCCGATCTCCTTCCCTTCAGGATGCATTGCCCTCCCCTGCTACTTCCCCATACACGCCTGTCCATTTCTCACCTGCGGTACACATACACGACTTCCCCACCCACAACGTACATCTGCCTCCCCTACATCCCCGTCATCTGATACCCACCACGGCGTGCACCTGACCATCTGCCCACCGTCCACCTCCTCGGAAACATTGGCACGCTCCATGCCCGTCCTCCTATATCCAGGATCCCTCCCGTTCATATTCTTTATCGAAGAATCTGTACCCTGCCCCAGCTTTACTACTCATGCACGCCACACAAACTATACATTGTACCCTACCAACCCTCTCCCCACCCATGACAACTCCATATATATTTTCTACATATTGCTGTGTCCCATTCCCCTATCACACATCCATTCACCCAACCCACCTCCTATTCATAAACTGCGCGCATATCCTACCACGTAACGTCTCCGTGGTCAAGTGAATAGCACGCTAATAAAGCTACAAATCCACGGGTCCGTGTTCGATTCCTGGCTCGGGCAGTCGGCGCGCAGTCCACCCAACTGTTTATCCTTCCTTTCGCCCTGGTCAATAAATGGGTTCCTGGGTGAACCTGGGGCAGGTAAAACTGTGGTAACTCGGATGTCACCCCTGTCCTGTGTTCCCTAGTTTTTTTCCGACACATGCTCAAAGGTTATTGTAAAGGAGAAGAGCACCGAGGCCACGCGCAGCTTTAGTGTACGCCCCCAACTTTACCTTTACCTACCACAACTTACCGTTCAATGCACGACATACAACCAATATATTGTACCTTACCCCTCCTCCACCCCACCTGATATACCTAACCCATGATTTTTACCTCGTCCCATGCGTGCCTCGCCCACGCTCCTGCTGCCCCTCCCACGCCCCACACGCACTGCCCCATGCTAAGCCCCGCCGCTGTCCTAATCACATATGCTAATTGCGTCCAGCGGAAAAAAAGAGGCGTTGGATTTGACGCGACATTGGGATGCAAATGGATCGCGAGAGCATGATTTTCGTGAATAATTATCAACAACTGTCAGACGGGCTAAAACGAGTGTTTTTTGGGAGGGACGTGTTCGGAGGAGGAGGGGAGAGGATTTTTTGTGAAAAAGGAAAAGAAGGGGAAAGGAGGAAGAGGAGGAGAGAGGTAGCGGGAGAGGTGGAAAAACATAAGTGATGATACACCTGCTGCAAAAAATAAACCATTGATATATAAGGAAAGTAACAATGCAGTCATAAGGAGGCTAAGAAGCAAAACAACTGAGAGAGCAAGCAAACAAGCATTTTCCAGGCTCCTGACCATTTAAAGACGAGCGCCTGAAGTTAATGATGCCCCATAATTATAGAGGCAGCCTTACGCGGCGACGCGGGTGGGTCGAGGCGGAGGAGACGGGCGACTGATAATGAAAGGAAGCGAAGGAAAAGGAAGGAGTGTGAAATATCTTCGAGGGTGATTATACACTATTACCCCTTCGCCATCCGTCTTTATCAGCTCTCTCTCTCTCTCTCTCTCTCTCTCTCTCTCTCTCTCTCTCTCTCTCTCTCTCTCTCTCTCTCTCTCTCTCTCTCTCTCTCTCTCTCTCTCTCTCTCTCTCTCTCTCTCTCTCTCTCTCTCTCTCTCTCTCTCTCTCTCTCTCTCTCTCTCTCTCTCTCTCTCTCTCTCTCTCTCTCTCTCTCTCTCTCTCTCTCTCTCTCTCTCACACACACACACACACACACACACACGCACACACGCACGTACACACACCGCAGGCCAACACTTTTAGCAACATTCACACACTCGGAAAAAAGCGAAGCCTGCCAACAAACTTTCGTGTTGTCTTGATTTGTTTACGAATTTTCATTTGATTTAAAGCCTCAGTCTGTCCGCCACTTCGCCGCCACCACCACAGTATCGTCGCCATCAACGATAACATTCCCGCCACTACTATGGTCATCACATGCACCATTTACCACTACCACCATCACCACCAACATCTTTTTTTTTTTTTTTTTTACAACAAAGGAGGCAGCTCAAGAGCACACAAAAAGAGAAAACAATAATAAAAAAAAGCCCGCTACTCGCTGCTCCTAAAAAAGAAACAAAAGAGGTGGCCGAAAGCAAGATCAAATACGGGAGGAGAGGTGTCCTGATATCCTCCTCTTGAAAGAGTTCAAGTCGTAGGCAGGAGGAAATACGGATGAAGGAAGATTGTTCCAGAGTTTACCAGCGTGAGGGATGAAAGAGTGAAGATGCTGGTTAACTCTTGCATAAGGGGTTTGGACAGTATAGGGATGAGCATGAGTAGAAAGTCGAGTGCAGCGGGGCCGTGGGAGGGGGGGAGGCATGCAGTTAGCAAGTTCAGAAGAGCAGTCAGCGTGGAAATATTGATAGAAGACAGAAAGAGAGGCAACATTGCGGCGGAATTTAAGAGGTAGAAGACTATCAGTATGAGGAGGAGAGCTGATGAGACGAAGAGCCTTAGCCTCCACTCTGTCCAGAAGAGCTGTGTGAGCGGAGCCCCCCCACACATGAGATGCATACTCCATACGAGAGCGGACAAGGCCCCTGTATATGGACAGCAACTGTGCAGGGGAGAAGAACTAGCGGAGACGGTACAGAACGCCCAGCCTCGAGAAAGCTGATTTAGTAAGAGATGAGATATGAAGTTTCCAGTTGAGATTTTGAGTTAAGGATAGACCGAAGATGTTTAGTGTTGAGGAAGGTGATAGCTGGGTGTTGTCAAAGAATAGGGGATAGTTGTTTGGAAGATTGTGTCGAGTGGATAGGTGGAGAAACTGTGTTTTTGAGGCGCTGAAGGACACCAGGTTCTTCTTGCCCCAATCGGAAATAATAGTAAGGTCTGAGGCTAAGCGTTCTGCAGCCTCCAGCCTTGAGTCGTTAAGTTCCTGTAGGGTGGGTCTTCTATTAAAAGAAGTTGAGTAATGCAGAGTGGAATCATCGGCGTAGGAATGGATAGGACAGTTCGTTTTGGAAAGAAGATCATCAATGAACAACAGAAAAAGAGTGGGAGATAGGACAGAACCCTGTGGGACACCACTGTTAATAGATTTAGGGGAAGAACAGTGACCGTCTACCACGGCAGAAATAGAACGGTCAGAAAGGAAACTGGAGATAAAGGTACAGAGAGAAGGATAGAAACCGTAGGAGGGTAGTTTGGAAAGCAAAGATTTGTGCCAGACCCTATCAAAAGCTTTTGATATGTCCAGCGCAATAGCAAAAGTTTCACCGAAACGGCTAAGAGAGGATGACCAAGAGTCAGTTAAGAAGGCTAGGAGATCACCAGTAGAACGCCCCTTGCGGAACCCATACTGGGGATCAGATAGAAGGTCAGAAGTGGAAAGGTGCTTTTGAATCTTCCGGTTAAGGATTGATTCAAAAGCTTTAGATAGACAAGAAAGTAAAGCTATAGGACGGTAGTTTGAGGGATTGGAGCGGTCACCCTTCTTAGGCACAAGCTGTATGAAGGCATACTTCCAGCAAGAAGGAAAGGTAAATGTTGACAGGCAGAGGCGAAAGAGTTTGACCAGGCAGGGTGACAGCACGGAGGCACAGTTTTTAAGGACAATAGGAGGCACTCCATCAGGTCCATAAGCCTTCTGAGGATTGAGGCCAGAGAGGGCATAGAAAACATCATTTTCAAGAATCTTTATAGCAGGCATAAAGGAGTCAGAGGGGGGATGAGTAGGAGGACTATGCCCAGAATCGTTCAGAGTGGAGTTTTTAGAAAAAGTTTGAGAGAGCAAGAAGGAAAGGTAGATGTTGACAGGCAGAGGCGAAAGAGTTTGACCAGGCAGGGTGACAGCACGGAGGCACAGTTTTTAAGGACAATAGGAGGCACTCCATCAGGTCCATAAGCCTTCTGAGGATTGAGGCCAGAGAGGGCATCTTAGAGAGAGATGAGACGGCAGTGTTGCCGTCAGGACTGAGGAGTGGAGGGAAAGATGAAGAAGTGAAGTTGGAGGAGATGTTTTTGGCTAGATGCCAGAAGTCACGGGAAGAGTTAGAGAAAGCAAGGTTTTGGCATTTTCTATTAATGAAAGAATTTTTGGTTAGTCGGAGAATAGATTTGGCACGATTTCGGGCAGAAATGTAAAGTTCATAATTAGCATTAGTTTGAAGGCTCTGGTACCTTTTGTGAGCTACCTCTCTATCATTGACAGCACGAGAACAAGCGTGATTAAACCAAGGCTTTTTAGCGTGAGGAGTAGAGAAAGAACGAGGAATGTCTTTATCACAACTACCCTCGCCATCACTAAAACAAGCTCTATACCACCATCTCCGCTAACACCAATACCACTACCATCCTCCTCATCACCACTATTGCCACTACCACCATCACCACCAATACCATTACCATGACTACCCTTGCCATCACCACTACCACTAACACCATCACCACTAATAATATTACCATGACTACCCTTGCCATCACCACTACCACTAACACCATCACCACCAATACCATTACCATGACTACCCTTGCCATCACCACTACCACTACCACCATCACCACTAATACTATTACCATGACTACCCTTGCCATCACCACTACCACTAACACCATCACCACTAAGCAC
Organism: Eriocheir sinensis; assembly: GCF_024679095.1. Lineage (NCBI taxonomy): Eukaryota > Metazoa > Arthropoda > Malacostraca > Decapoda > Varunidae > Eriocheir > Eriocheir sinensis. Next base: position 1,493,982 of record NC_066535.1, read on the forward strand.
CATCACCTCAACTACCTTCCCCTTTGACAAAACTAACACTACCACCACCACGGTCAACACCACTAACACGACTACCCGCGCCATCTTCACAACTACTGCTATCATCACCGCCGCCTCCAGTACTACCACTAAACATACAGTTACCAAAACCACGACCACTACCGATAACTGATTGATTGATTGATATATATGGTCATAGCAACGCAACTAGGATGGTCATATGGCGTCTCAATCCCCTAACACCACAAAAAGCAAAAACAGCGATAACAACAACTACTACATTCCCCATTACCATTATTGGAGCTAACACACTCCAACACTAAGCGCACCACTATCACCAATACGTCTTCCATAGCTAAGGGCACCATTGATAAGCCACCATTAACACCGTCACCATTCATCTTCCAAATACCATCACCAGCTGCACCACCATTGACGGCAGTATTGCAACCATCATTCTCATCACCATTATAAGGAACAAAACCAGCCCTAACCTCACCACCACCACCAACAACAACATCTTCTCTCTCTCTCTTCTTCTCTACCTTCTCTACCACCAACACCAGTGATTTGAGTGATAGCAGCATTTTTTGTCATATTTTTTTTTTACTCTCTCTCTCTCTCTCTCTCTCTCTCTCTCTCTCTCTCTCTCTCTCTCTCTCTCTCTCTCTCTCTCTCTCTCTCTCTCTCTCTCTCTCTCTCTCTCTCTCTCTCTCAGGGCTCACCTCACAAGCCACTTATCACCACATGCTTACTACATTCACGCATTCTTTATACACTAACCTTTCACACTTTATTCAAGCCCGCTACCACCTTTAGGCTCCATCTGGGCTCCTTTCCCTCCCCTACCATCACCTGCCACCGTATTTCACCTGTTGAGGAGCCCGAAACACCCACCTGAGGATGACTTATGGGAGGTAACCTTACCTTTGTCCACCTGCGCTTCTCCTCCTGGTCCTTCCCGTCCCTCTCTCTCTCTCTCTCTCTCTCTCTCTCTCTCTCTCTCTCTCTCTCTCTCTCTCTCTCTCTCTCTCTCTCTCTCTCTCTCTCTCTCTCTCTCTCTCTCTCTCTCTCTCTCTCTCTCTCTCTCTCTCTCTCTCTCTCTCTCTCTCTCTCTCTCTCTCTCTCTCTCTCTCCTTTGGAGGCTGTATCCTGTTCTCTCTCTCCTCTACATACAATAAAGTTTCTCTATCACACCGAAGCTCCTCATATTTCCTTTTACTTTCTGGTTTTAATTTCCTCACACAGGAACGTCTTTCTTCGGCTTTATTTCGATTACCGTGTCCCCTAATCTAGTTTTTTTTATTACAACCATCCATCACATGCCCAAAGACACTTAACTCCCAGGTTCTTTTTCATATTTGGCATACCCCAAAATTATTAGCAATAGACCGGTTACTCCTCTGTAGCACCTTCAATATAATGACTGTTTATTCTTTTTTCTGTGTTTGCCAACTCCACGAGCCATTATTTATGTTCTTGCCCTAACTCAATTAGAATTCACTTTCCCTTTGCTCTGGTTTCATCCTGACGCTCTCTCTAAATCCACATCCTCTACCTGTGCCTCTGTTCCCTCGCCTCGTCCTGCCTTTCCCCTCTCTCCCTCCTTGCAGTAGAACAGCAGAGCGCCCTGCAGGTTAATTAAACGTCACCTGTGCCTTTGTTGAAGAGATCAGTTGATTTTTGTTTACCTTTTGCGGTAATCGTCTATTCATCGCAGCAGTCGGCTGTGTTTGAGGAACTTTGTTGACATGTCCTCTATATCTTTTTAAGACCGCAAACAAACTACACAATAGACTTGAAAAGAAAAGTTCGCAAATGAATAGAAAAAAAACCCGCCTTATTTCATTCTCCAAAAGATAATCCTGATATATAGTTTTAAAGTGTATAAAATTAATTTATTTGTGCTGTTCTGGTTCCTCGCTGAAGTCATTTTACCAGCTTGGAAGGAAAATGTCAAGTGCCGTAAATTTTTCGCATAAGCTTATCAGTAATCAGTGGGTGCAGGCCAGGACGAGTGTGCTCCGAGGAATATAAAAGTGTTCACGAGGAGACAACAGGACGGCACCAGACACACACACACACACACACACACACACACACACACACACACACGCACACAGTCAGACTCTCTCTCTCTCTCTCTCTCTCTCTCTCTCTCTCTCTCTCTCTCTCTCTCTCTCTCTCTCTCTCTCTCTCTCTCTCTCTCTCTCTCTCTCTCTCTCTCTCTCTCTCTCTCTCTCTCTCTCTCTCTCTCTCTCTCTTGTGCGCGCGCGAGCGCTTCTTTTCTTCCTCCCCCTTCTTCATCAAGAGGCAATCTGCATCCTCATATTAAGGGTCAGGGGCCGTCCAGTTTTTTTTTTTTTCGGAGGACACAATTAAAAGCAGTTAATTAAAGACACTTATATTTATTTTCGCGCCCTACGGCTGCATCAACCAACCCATCTGCGCCGTAGCGCGATTAGCGGGCTTTTTTTTTTACTCCTTTTTTTTGCCCTCGAGCTGTTTCTTTAGCTGTAAAAAAAAGTGAACGTTTATCAGCCTCGGGGAGCCATGCCTGGCCTACTTTTCGTTGACTTGCTTGACTGGCCAGGTTGTCAAAACTACGAGGACTTACTAGAGTCGTGAGTGGCATTCTGTTTTCCTTGAAATGTTATTCGTTTATCCGTGATTTTTTTTTTTATAGAAATACTGTAACACTTCATTCATTCATCTTTGCTATGCTACAAAATCTTAGAAAAAAATATAATTTACAGCTTTTTGTTTTGGACCGGTCAACATGGGTTAATAAAACAATCTACGCACAAAACCTAATAGTAGTCATACCTAACAAATAAAGTAACTTATCATTTCCCAGTAGGTATAGAAAATGACAATAAAAAAAGTATGGAAATCAAACTAGCCTTTCTGTGAAGGAGGCAATCATATGGCTATCTTCGGCTCAAATAATATTGTGCAAAAGTACAACAGTTCATCAGATACTTCACCATCACTGCAACGTTTCTGTCAACACACAATATTATGTACAAAGTTAAATTAACGAGTCTTTCTTCAAGAACTACCATGTGGTCGCGAAGGTATTACTCGTCTCAGGCCCCCAGAGTATCGATCGCGTGTCCCTGTGGGTGCTCGCTTTCATTTGCACAAATTGGCCACCTGGTGATACGCATCAGCCCGGCGTGTGGTGTTGTGTGGCCCCGCGCCCGTGTGCTCCAGACACGGCGCCTCCTGCCTTGACGCCTGCTCCCCGCGTCCCTCCAGCACATAGAATCCATTGCTCAAACCGGCCCGCCCAAGACCACCACAACTCCCATCCTTGGCATTTATAATTAACAGATCTAATTTATCTTGCATTTCCTATTAAGTGTATGGTAAGAAACAAATTAAATAGGAAAGTTGAGTGCGTGAAAAAGCGGACAGACACAACTTAAATGTGTGGTTTCATGTTTAAAGAGGTTTTCCAAGATAGTTTGCATATTCATTCTTGACACTCGCTTCCATTCTTCCTTTCTCCTCCTCTCTCCTTTTCTCTATCTTTTCCACGCCAATTCGTTTTAGTTTTTTTTTTTCTCTCGTCTCTTCTTATCTCATCCTTAGCATATACATTCCACTTCAGTTCATTTACTCATATCTTTCTTCTTCCTTTTCTTGGCCTTCTTCCTTTCTACCATTATCCTCTCTCTCTCTCTCTCTCTCTCTCTCTCTCTCTCTCTCTCTCTCTCTCTCTCTCTCTCTCTCTCTCTCTCTCTCTCTCTCTCTCTCTCTCTCTCTCTCTCTCTCTCTCTCTCTCTCTCTCTCTCTCTCTCTCTCTCTCTCTCTCTCTCTTTCTCTCTCTCGTTCCATCCGAGTTTGTGACTGCTCTCCCTCCGATTACCATTCCCAGGGAAGGCTACCACCCAAATATGGCAACACGCACAGTAGCTTGCTCGCCTCCTCTTGTTATTAAACGATGCAGACGCTTTTTAAGAAGCCGGTTCTTTTATGAAGACATTAACATTTATTCTAATCTCAGGACGAGAGTGCCATGGAAGGCAAGAAAGTTAGTTAGGTTCACAAGTTCAGTTTAGTTTATTACTTCAACTCAACTCAGTGGCTGAGGATTTCTTTGAGGGACTATGAGGGCTGAACGATACTGAGAGGGACTACGAGGGACTAAAGTTTACTGAGAGAAACTGTGGAGGGATGAGGGAGCTGTGGATGCGATGTGCTGAAGGAGTGGGGTGATTAATCTCGGGGGAGGATTGAAGGGCCGAAGGGATGAAGAAGTCCTGACCTAGGGATGAAGAAGGGCTAAAAGAACAGAAAACTAAACTGCTTTTTGCTATGGAACTAGGGGACTGCGGGGCAGATTGGTTGAGAGAGAGAGGCCTCACGGCCTTACATTTCCTGACACAAAACTCCCCAAGCAGACCGTGAGTGGCGAGGCAGCTGGGCAGGGAGCCACGGGTTATTGCGGCTGCAGGCACCGAGGAGGGACAGGAAGGAGGGCGGGAGGGAGTAATGGGTTAAAGGAAGGAGGAAGGAAAGCGGAGGTGAGCAGCGAAGGGAAGGGAGGAAGGGAGAAGAGGGACTAGCGAGGGCCAGGAAGGAAGGAGAGGGAGGGATGCGTAATGGGAAGACAGGAGGGGGAGGTGAGCAGGGAAGTGAAAGGAGGAAGGAAGGAAGGAACAGGCGAGGGGGAAGGAATAAAGGAGAGAGAAGGGACGGACACGGGGCGTCGAGGCCACTCGCTTGTCTCACCATCAACACAAGGCTTGCAGGCGTTTGCTTGGAATGGCTACACGCGGCAAAATTTGGTGGTCAAATGAAGTTCCACATCACGCCTTCTAAGGGAACATGCCAGGACGGTGGTTGCTGAAGAGGAAAAGCGTCCATTATTTATTTTTTCCATAAATATTTGCTAAATTGCCCCCCTAAAAAATGGTCTACTTTTCCTTTTCCTTATCCAGAGCACTGAAATATTCAGAGCATAGAAAACATGTGAACGGTGGTATCTTGGGTTTCCCAGCGATACGGCAAAAAAAAAATGTAAATGTCCATGTGCACTCATTCTCTACAAAGTCAAAAAAGAAAAATCCATTTTCTTTGTTACAAAAAACGAGATTTCTGTTCTGGCGTGGACGAAGAGAATAAGTTTATACCTCTGGGGCACGGAAGTAGTTACATAGGCGGGAAGGTGGAGCGCACTGTAACAATAGAGGCTTTGGGCGCATATATTGCAATAAGTTTAAGGAGGCCTGAGCGACGCGGTAACCATTATACTCAGCGTTAACCCGCAGGCCTTCGTGACGAGACTACAAGACTTACAGGACCACTCAGGCACAGGCAATGGTGTAACTACAGGAATACGCTCACCAGTTATTATGTCTTAGGTACATCGGAAAGAAAGTTTTTAAAACTGTCAGTATTTATATATGTCCGTCTCTATCAAACTTTTCAGTAAGAGCCGTGGAAGAATACTTTCACAGAATAATATTCTAGGAGTTATATAATTCTTTTTTTTTTTTTCGATCCGTCCTTTACACAAGTATGAAATCTACGAGATTTAAGAGTTTCGACTGATTGCCACTTTAGCGCCTCTGCCAGTGTTCTTAATTTAACGAGCTACAACACAATTTCTTCGTGGCTACACAACTTAGATTTATTATTATGAAAAAGCACAATAGTACAATAAGCGTGTGAGGGTGCCAATTAACCCACGTTTTGGACATAGCTCGATCATTTGTTGCCACCCTTCTCTGAGGGGCGTACTATTTTTGTATTATTATTATTATTATTATTATTATTATTATTATTATTATTATTATTATTATTATTATTATTATTATTATTATTATTATTATTATTATTATTATTATCATTATTGTTATTATCATTATTATTATTATTATTATTATTATTATTATTATTATTATTATTATTATTATTATTATTATTATTATTATAATAATCATTATTATTACATTTACGTTAATATTACCATCACTTATCATTATCATAATGAGCATTATTACTGTTATTGCTACAATCATTTTTCAACAATTGTATGGACTGGGTATTAGGCAGAGTTGTGGGCCAGAGTCATTATGGAGCATCTGTTAGCAAGATCAGTCACTGTCCTTGTTTTTTGCAGATGATGTAATAATCTATGCAGAGTCACTGGAGGTTCTAATGATGACTCTCGAGGCACTGCATGAGGAGGTGAAGCCCTAGGGACTACAAGTCTCTTGCACCAAGATCAACGAACTGGTGTTCGTATGGGCTTAATATATGAAACAGTGCAGTCTGTTCAGTGCATGTGGCGAGGACACTGGTATCATGGGAAATTTCGAATACCTTGGTATCGTTGTGCAGAACAATTCGACTTTATACTCTTGCTCATCCCGATATTATCCAGGTCCCTTAAGCAAGCGTTCATCAACATTGTCATTCTTTCATCCCTTAAACTGGTAAACGTTGGAACAACCTTCCTTCGTCTGTATTTCCTCCTTCCTACGACTTTATCTTCAAGAGAGGACTATGAAGACCTCTTCTCCCGAAATTGACCTCTCTTTTGGCAACTCTTCTTTACTTCTTTAAAAAGGAGTAGTGATTATAGCGGGATTTTTTTTCTTAATATTTACTTTGTTTTAAACTGTTTCCTTTGCCGTAAAAAAACAACAAAAAAAAACAACAACTGCGTGTCTCTTCAAGAAGTCTTATGGCGGACTGGCTTGACTCACGGTGTTATGGACTCGCTTAGTATGAATGTACGGTGCTGTCGATACTTGCGCAGAAGGAAAACGATCCAGACCTTCAAGCAGTGTGTGTGTGTGTGTGTGTGTGTGTGTGTGTGTGTGTTGACAGAGAGAGAGAGAGAGAGAGAGAGAAAAAATTAGAAACAATTATTCACCCATTCAGTCGGTCAGTCATCAATGCCTTGTGTCAGGAGGAATAGACGAGTACCACAGGAGGAGAAAGAGGACTATGAAGTGGCTGATAGTGATGCCGAAGAAAGGAATGGTGACTGTGTCTGAAGTTAGGAGAAGGGAGAACAGTGTGATGAAAAGATATATGGGGAAGGGAAGGAAGAGAATAAAAAGAAATGAAGTGAGACAGGAGGAGAGGAAACTAGATAAAGAAACGAAGAAAGAAAGCGCGGGGGAAGTGGGAAGGGCACGGCGCGAAAAGAAGGGAAGATGGAAGGGAGGCGAAAAAGAAAATATGCATAAGAAAAAATTAGATGGTAGAAGGGAGGTAAGGATGAAATGGAGGCCAGAAAAAAAAATAATAAAGATATGCATAAAAAAAAGATAGATGGTAGAAGGAAGGGAAGATGGAAGGGAGGCCATAAAAATGAGAATAATAAAGATATGCATAAGAAAAGATAGATGGTAGATGGAAGGGAAGATGGAAGGGAGGCCATAAAAATAAGAATAATAAAGATATGCATAAGAAAAAAATAGATGGTATAAGGAAGGGAAGATATAAGGGAGGCCATAAAAATAAAAATAATAAAGATATGCATAAGAAAAAAATAGATGGTTGATGGAAGGGAAGATGGAAGGGAGGCCATAAAAATAAGAATAATAAAGATATGCATAAGAAAAGATAGACGGTTGATGGAAGGGAAGATGGAAGGGAGGCTAGAAAAAAAAGATATGGATATGAAAAAAAATGGTAGAAAGAAGGTAAGTATGGAAGGGAGGGCAGCAAAAACAATGATAAAAAGATATGTATATGAAAGGGAGAAATAAAAAAAATATAAAGGATGAGGGGATGCCAAATGCAGAGGAGGCTGGGTATAGAGGAGGGCGGTAGAAGGGAGGGGAGAAACGTCAGGCACACAGAACACAAGCGAGACCTTGAAACAGTAGGCGCCAGGAGCTTCAAGACAGTCCGTAGAGGCGGATATAGGGAGAAATTTACCGTTTAAAAATATTTTCTTTTGAATAATCTCATTCCCATGCTGTCACTCAACTGGAAATTAAATCTGGGGTGATAATTTAGTTAAAAAGTCTCTCCATTTGTCCCATTGCTTATAAAGATTACTATATATTATGATGTTTTGAACGAAGTAACATTTTTTAAAGTCTCAACACATCCATAAAAAAATTATTAAAAAAGGAAGTCGTTCATTTTGTGAATTCGTATCGTTGTTTCCAGACAATCGCCTTTGATGTAAAAGAGGAGAAGAGTTTTTACAGAAAGGTGCGGCGAGCATAGGCTGGCCCGAGGTGCAGTGCGGCGCTGTGAGTGGAAACTATGATTAATGACTTCTTTTTTTCAGCTTTTTATGTAATTATTCTCCGATTTTATTTTGCGTTACGGAATCATTCATGAGAATTATTACAGGCAAGTTTTCGAGACTGAAGATAAAGGGAAGAGCAGACAAAGAGGCAGTTCATAAAGCAGGCAGGCGGGCAGGCAGGAGGTAGGTGGGTAGGTTATTAGGTAGATAAGAAAGTAAGTAGGTACGTAGGTATGAAGATAGTAGGCAAACAGGCAGGTAGATGGGTGGATAGATAAGTAGGTATTAATCCATCCAGACAGGCAGTAAGGTAGGGAGATGGGTAGATAAGTGTGTGTGTAGCGGTGGTGGTGGTGGGGGGGGTAAGTATTGTTTGATCGGTAAGTAGGTAGGTAGGTAGGTAGGTAGGTAGGCATGTAGGTAGGTAGATAGATAGGTAGTAGGTAGGTAGGTAGGTAGGTAAGTAGGTAGGTAGGTAGGTTGATAGGTAGGTAGGTAAGTAGTTAGATAGGTAGGTCGGAGGTAGGTGGGTAGGTAGGTAGGTGGGGGGGTGGGTGTGTGGGGGGGTGTGGGGGTGGGTGGGGGGGTGGGGGTGGGTGGGGGGGTGGGTGGGTGGGTGGGTGTGTTGGTGGGTGTGGGTGGGGGGGTGGGGGTGGGTGTGGGTGGGGGGGTGGGTGTGGGTGTGTGGGTGGGTGGGGGTGGGGGGGGGGGGGTGTGTGGGGGGGTGGGGGGGGGGGGGTGGGTGGGGGGGTGGGGGGGGGGGGGGGGGGGGTGGGTGGGTGGGGGGGGGGGTGGGAGGGGTGGTGGGGGGGGGGGGTGGGGGGGGGGGTGGGTGGGTGGGTGGGTGGGTGGGTGGGTGGGTGGGTGGGTGGGTGGGTGCGTGGGTGGGTGGGTGGGTGGGTGGGTGGGTGGGTGGGTGGGGGGGTGGGTGGGTGGTGGGTGGGTGGGTGGGTGGGGTGGGTGGGTGGGGTGGTGGTGGGTGGTGGGTGGGTGGTGGGTTGGGGGGGTGGGGGTGGGTGGGGGGGGGGGGGGGTGGGTGGGGGGGGGGTGGGTGTGTGGGTGTGGTGGGGTGGGGTGGGTGGGGGGGGGTGGTGTGTGGGGGGTGGGGGTGGGGGGGTGTGGGGGTGGGGGTGGGGGGGGGGGGGGGTGGGTGGGGGTGGGTGGGGGTGGGGGGGTGTGGGTGGGTGGGGGTGGGGGGGTGGGTGGGGTGGTGGGGTGGGTGTGTGGGTGGGGGTGTGGGTGGGTGGGTGGGTGGGGGGGTGGGTGGGCAGGTGGGTGGGTGGGTGGGTGGGTGAGTGGGTGGGTATGTGGGTGGGGGGGGTGGTGGGTGGGTGGGTGGGTCGGTGCGTAGGTGGGGGGGTGGGTGGGTGGTTGGGTGGTGGGGGTGGGTGGGTGGGTGGGTGGGGTTGGGTTGGTGGGATGGGGAGGTTGGGAGGGCCAGCAGGTAGTCGGGCAAGTAGTCAGAAAGCGTCACTGGATGGATGGAAAATGCAATTAAAATATAAATCAAGTTGACATTTTAGCCACTTGTCTCTTTCCCTTCCCCTTCTCCTTTTCTCCTTCATGCGTCCTGCTTTTACATTCTTCCTTTGGCTTTCTTGTTCAATTCTCAACCTTCTCTTCCTCTCACCTTTTTCACCTCGGATAGACAAAAAAAAAAATGTTACTTGACGTTTCTGGTTTTAGTCTTTTTTCAAACTATTTTCATGCTGTTATTATACGTGATTTTTTAGATAAGACGTGAGTTATTTTTAGTCACGGCCAATTTCGAGGTCTAGCAGCATCACGGCTAACACTCTCGTCTGTGCAGAAGAAAATAGAGAAGGAAGAACAACTACACCGCTCAAGTGCTCAAGTGTTACCAACTCTTTTGACATTACCATCTAACCTCAGTTTTACCACCTCGCTAGGGTATAAAAGTGATCATTCCGCTTCTCCTGAATTACAAGCACCTTTACTGATCTCTATCTCAATAGGTTCAAGAAACATCACTAACATTTGGTTCACACATTCGTGCTGTTGCCAACACAAATTTTGCATGCCAACTGCAAATTACTACCGAGCTGCACTCCATCTTTTCCTAATTATGTGTTACCAATACATGAAATACTCCCTCGCCGCTGTAGCTCTGCCAGAACAAAAATACATTACCTTTCTGCCGCTAATTACCAACACACCACACTATTTTTTTTTTACCAGCGCTAGAGGATTGCTAACACCATTTTCTTCCCCATGCCACAGTGCACATGCTCCCAGCGCCTCAGAAAACACCACTGCCGTGCAGAGAGGAGTCAAGGCAATAGACATTACCAGAACTAATTGTGTAACCTCTCCAGCACCTGAGTAGAAGTTCGTGCTCGTCTGCCTTCAAGTGCTAAGCCAGTCTAGCGTTCAGAGACTGAAAAGATAAAGATTGCGAGAGAAAGGAAAATAACAGTTTATGGATTTAGATAAAATGCTTCAACGTGGCTACAGATTTATGAAGGGACGCAGACGGGTGGGTAAGGGTTTCAAAATACGGCCTGGGAAGAGTAAACAATCTGCCCTTTCCATTAATCCCCCTCCGTCACTCACTTCTATCCATGTCGCACTTCTTGCCCACGCACCCAGCCACCCACCCACACCCACACATCTGGCTGATGCGCAGTATTTTTTTATGGTCTACCAATAAAACTGAGTAAGCAGCATTTTTATATAGCGCAGACACACATCCAGTCTTCTTTTCCAACCTCATGCACTGCAGGAAGTGTCATCCCCACCAGACAAGTCTCACCGCCAGTCTAGGGCCAACAGCACCGCGATGATCTGGCCACACTTCATACCAGTCTCCGGCGTCCATCCTTTTTCTTGCAACTTTATAACCATGGGCTTGGCGTATCTACCTCTGCCTTACTGCTGAGCGGCGAAAGACATATCTTCAATGTCTTCTTCGAGGTTTCTATAATTTTCAAGGCAAAAAGTAATGCAAAAATGCAGAGGAAACAAAATTCAAAATGAGGATTAGATTTCTTCTTAATTTCCTTATTTTTTGTGCGAGAGAAGTAATTCTTCTTTGTTATTTGGAGAAAGATATTTCATTTCTTGGACAAAGCTTTCAAAGTAATTCTCATTAATAATTTAAAGTTACTCACCTATTTGTGTTCAGTGCAGAGATATTTGATTTTCTTGAGCATTGGTGCATTTCTCATTGGTTAACTCATGGGTTGACAATCAAACATTGTTCAGTAAGAAATTTTAAGGTGCTACAAAACATCACTACCCGCAAATGAGTGTTTTAAACTAATTATTTGGCCATTGCGAATGATTCTGTTAACTGTCGTGTCAAAATACAACCGAATATGACAGGTTCTCATTGGTTCATCAATTAAAAGAAGATAATATAATAACATGAGTTTGTAATTTCCCGAGGCATGTAAAGTATTCCAGTTACGAACCGCACGTCTTGGCAGACTAATGACCGTTACGCACTGAAAGACCCCAACCAGCAAAACAAAAATTTTCTTTCCGGGAAAAAGCTGCTCACTTGCTTAATTACTTAACATTGTTTGGAGACTTCAGGCCTCTTCCGAGATGAGTTTCGGGCTGGTGCTTCACGAAGATGTTCCATTTTAGCAGCAGCGAGAGACAACAATGGAAAGACAAATAATGAAAGAAAGAAACAAACAAACAAAAAAAAAAGATAGAGAATTCTACGAGGTTTCTAGCTAAATGCCAAAAGTCAGCAAAAGTTAAAATGAACAAAGTTTTGAAATTTCTTATCACTGAAAAACATTTTGCGTGTTTGGTAATTTGTAAGAGTGAAGAAATATCGGGGCGCCAAACTCTGATGCATCGACATGTACGAGAGCTGAGCCACAAGTTCTGTTAGGAAGTAATTCTGCTCTGTTGCCAAGTACACAAATCTTCCGAACACTTCCTTCAGGGCGGCTGCTCCCCACAGCTTGACACAAATACGCAAAGCCTTATTGGCGACTCTCTGCTTCCTTTCTACTTAAATTCGTCCCACACATTTTATCTCTTCTTTCCTATCCTCACCTTTATTTTTCTGAGGATCTTCTCTAGATTCCAAATTAACTTTCCGCTCCGTTAAGATATTGCATTTCATTCGTCATCTAAATTAATGTAACATCTAACATTTTACAAATAGATATCGAATATTATATGGCAATATAAAATTAACAATAGCTTTCAGGACAGACTCGCCTTACTCCGCCTGCAAGCCTGAACGCTTATGTTTATATTTTTGTCTATAACTTGCCACCATGTATACTATCATTCTATTAGCCCCCCAAAAAAGACATATTTTCATCCTTAATATTTCCCATACTTGCTATGCGTTATAAAATTATGTATCAAAGATATATGAACGAATGTCTGTGGTGCTGTATAGAGTGACATAATAGGAAATTGCTATATATTTGGCTTTAATAATATGGTGTAATGTTTTGCACGCCCAGCTACGAATCCGAGAAGTCTTTCGGACTGGTCGATAAATGGTTACCTTAGGAAACCTTGGCATAACCTGGATGTCACAACGGCCCTGGGTTCCATGGTAGCTGTTTTTTACCCACCACAAGCTCAAGGGCCGAGGTGACAGCGATGAGCGCCGACGCATCGCGCATCAGTAGCATAGGCCCCCATTTATACCATTTATACCCATTCTTCGATCCATGAACAAATCCAAAATATCTGCGTATGCCATGAATGTTATGTTATATATTTCTTTTGCCACCAATATAATACATTCGAAAACATCGCGGACTGCTCAACTTTGGCATGCGAATGTGCCCAGAGTCTTCTGACTCTGAATATATTTTATACACTTTTTGCTTTTCGCTTCCTCTTTTCTTCACTTTTGTTGCTACTACTACTGCTACTACTACTACTACTACTACTACTACCACTACTACTACCACCACTACTACTACTACTACTACTACTACTACTACTACTACTACCACCACTACAGTACAACAGCAACTACAACTACTCCTACTACTACTACTTTTTCTCCTTACTACCTACTATTTTTACTGCTGCTGCTACTACTACTACTACTACCACTACTACTTTTACTATTACTACTACTATTACTATTACTACTACTACCACTACTACTGCTACTACCACTCCTCACACTACTACAGTACAACAGCAACTTCAACTAATAATGATGCCTTCTCTTTTTGTTTATTTATTTCAATGTTCATCGCCTTTCATCATTACCATTTTGGGTGTCCAACAAAGGGACACCCAAAATGGTTTTCTAAATTCAAAGTAATTTTTTAACTTTAATAAGTGTGTTGTTTTAATGCTTTCTTTTAAAATATTTACTGTGTTATAACGAAAGAGGTGCTAGAGAGTTAGAAAATTAGGGTTAAAAAATATTTCGTATTTAAGTTAATGAACGGTGAGTGGTAGAGGTAGCGGTAGAGGGGCCAACTCGAGGTCATGGTGGAGGCAGTGAGCGTGGGGCTGGTGGAGTGAGGGGATAAACAGATGACAACAGCCATCACATCCCCGCCGACAAACAATAACTTATTCAGCCTCTGCCACCACCGTCACCCCCATAGCAGTATCTCCTCCTCCAATACCCTTCCTCTTCCTCCTACCTCTTTCTTCTTTTCCTCCTCCTCTTCCTTTTCTGAATTTATTTTCCTCCTGCTGCCCCACATTCTCCTATTCCCTCTCTTTCTTCTTTTCCTCCCCCTCCCCCCTTCTCTTTTCTGTATTTTTCCTCCTACTCCTCCTTCACCATGTTACTTTCCTCTTCGTTCTCCTCTTTATTGTAGTCGTTTAAGTTCTCCTCCACCTCTTCCTCCTCCTTCTCCTCATTCTCCCCCTCTTCCTCTTTCTCTTCCTCCTTCTTTTCCTTCTCCTCCTCCTCTTCCTCCACTATTATCATCACCAACACCATCCTAGCATCAACCTCCACCACCACCTCCACCTCCACTGACCTCATCACAACACCCGACCAATACCAACTCTGCCGTGTAAGATAACTCACTCAACAGCGCCAGACACACAGCCGCCGTTCATCACGCACCACTAACACACACGCACAAGTAGAGTTCTCTATTTCCTCTCACAAATCAGCTTGAGAGACAACTTCGCCGTGCATTGAACACATTTAAGTCAAGGCTTATGAGGTAAATATGAAGCAACAAAGACAACATGCGCAAGGAAGCACAAATATTATTGCATAAACAGGAGTAATAATGACTATCATATACATGAAAAAATGAACTAAATATCAATAATAGTAACAATGATAGTATAATAATGTATTATCAACGATAATGTTAATGATGGAAATAAGATAGTAATAATAATAAAAACAATAGTAATAATAAAACCACATCAGATAGCAAAAATAATAAAAGCAGTAAAAGTAGTAATAACAATAATGAATATTAATGAAAAAATAATAAAAGAATAATAATTCTAATAACTTCAAAAAAATACCAACAACAACAATAATAATAATAATAATGATGATGATAATAATAATAATAATAATAATAATAATAATAATAATAATAATAATAATAATAATAATAATAATAAGTAATAATAATAATAATAATAAAGTATAATAATACTATAGTCGGTTCACCCGAATCTGAAGCGTGCATTATCGCGCAACGGCAACCTGCAACCACACGGCGTGTCCGATTTCGTGGATACTGTGTGCTAGCCCACGCATAGTAAACAGTCGTCAGTGTCAATAATATGCAGGCAGCAATAACAAATACCGTCAATTATAGTCGATTATGAGTTAAAAAAAATATTAGTTATATCGCAAATAGCTGTTTTGTTAATTTACAAGATCGCTGATTATGATAACTAAACAGCCTTGAAGCTGTCCACCACCGAGAAAAAATAACAGGCTTCATATTACCAAAACAGCTATTTGCGACATTAGTAATATTTTCTAACTCGTAATCGACTACAATTGACGGTATGTGTTATTGCTGCCTGCACATTATTGACACTGACGACTGTTTACTAGTGTGAACCGACTATCGTGATAATAATGATAGTAATAATAATAGCCACAACATAGATAAACCAAAAGCTTATACGAATAACTATAATAAAAAATGATGACAGTTGCATTACATCTCCTTACTAACAACAACAATTATTATTATTATTATTATTATTATTATTATTATTATTATTATTATTATTATTATTATTATTATTATTATTATTATTATTATTATTATTATTATTATTATTATTATTATTATCATCAATATTATTATTATTATCATTGTTATTTCTATTAGTATTGATAATATTATTAATATTAATATTACTCTTATTATTATTATAAAACAACAAAATTATAAAAGCAACTTTTTATATGTTCTTCCTTATTATTTGTTTACCTTCTCGCAATTACTCCGCCTCGCCAGTTGTCTTGCTTTTCCCGGCAACGCAGTAACTTGTTTTATGTAAAATAAGATATATATATACTATATATATATATAGAGAGAGAGAGAGAGAGAGTTATTATAAAAGGAAGAAGTCACTAGATTCACCATGAAATGAAATTAAACTAGGTCAAACTTTACCTCAATATTTTTTACCATTTATTCTTTGATCACCTCTTTCTCCTTTAGTGTTTGTCTTTTTCCATTTCAAACTTTTTAACCAACAAAAAAAAGTATTGTTATAGGCATTGGTTCTCTGTTCAGCCTCGCCCTTTCTCTCCTTTCAATGAATGGAAAGTCGTCTTAAAGTGGCATTAATTTCCTTTTTACTGGCGTTTCCAAATACGATCCTTCCGCCAGAGCGTGAAAAGGGGTTCTAAAAAGAGATAATATTACAGTTTTATCCCAACGTTTACTATTTTAGGGCACGTGGGTTTGGGAGGGATTTAAAGGTGCAATAAAGAACTAGTAGACGGCGTTTTTTGTTTTCTTCGTAATGTTTCCATGGCAACAGTGATATGTCATGGCTACAAAGACGTAAGTGAACTATATTGACAGCGACAAGTAGAATAGCTCCAAAATATCATTCACGAAATTTTCAACAATAACCAATGTAAAGCAAAATGACAAACAGTCATGAACAAAAATGATAAACTACACAGTAATGAAATAACAAAAGCCCTGGAATGGATCAACACCAAACAAATCTGGAGCAGCAGCAGCAACAAAAAACATTACCACTAACTTTTACTAACCGTAACTTATAGCAAAAACAGTACCACCTATTAACAAGAGCAGCAACAACAGCAGCAAAGACAAACAGCAACAACACAATAACAAGCACCCTAAAAAACTCAGCAGTGACGAGGTGACAGCCGTTTTATTAATCACACATCGTTTTGCACCACGTTGACACCCCTTTTAGTTTACCTTCTTTCCATATTCATTGCATTGAGAATCCTTCCACCGCAGCCACCATGAACGTTTTCCTCGTTTATTTCCATCTCCTGATATTACACGCTATTACCTCTTAATATTTCGCAAACCTTCCCACTTCCTTTCCTTCAGTAAATTAGCCCCTCAATCATCTTCATTCTCGAGCCTTTTGGCACTATTCACAAACAAAGTGGTGGATTCGGGTTCCAATCTGACAATGTCCTGGTCACAGACGGATATGGAATGGAAGCTCGGGACTATTTGCACGTGATAACACCGAAAAATATTGGAATTTTTTTCTCGCAAGAATAGCCTACTTATTCAAAAAAAAAAAAAAAAAAAAAAATTAAGTTCATTAAAAGAGGAGTTTGTGTCAAAAACAGTTTAACCTGTTAGGTTATACAAGAACTGATGTACTACTTACAGTAACTCTGTCAAACGTATGATACATACTTTCAATACTCTTGCATTGGGGTGTGTCTCTAGGGTGAGGAAAATAATTATTATGGCAGACTGAGACGGCGATGGTATGATCAAGCGACTTTGGAAAGTTATTTCGTTGCCAAGTGTTGTATCACGTAATGACTCCTTTCTGCAAAATTATAAATATTTCGGGAACAATGTATTTTTATCGGCTTTTTGTTGCACTGCGCATCAGTGCAACAATGCTGTGATTTGATTTTGAGTAACAGTTTACTTCATCAACTGACCTTGTAAACAGACCTTAGTATGATGTCTAGGAGTAATTATCAGTGATATATAGTTTCATCAAAATACACCGCCATGACAGAAAGAGGTAGTGATGAGTTTAAGGGTATTTCAAATCGAAATAAAAAATTTAGTCCCCTCGTTATACTCTATACATTATCATTTATGGTGCACTCAATCTTTCCCACAAAGAATATAAATCTTATATGTGGAAATATGTTATTATTGATATTATATATTTTCAGGATATACAAGCATACAAATTAAAGGCAACTGAGCCATCGTAGTAACTTAGAGTAACAAAATATGTTTTAGAGGAATGCAACAGCCCTGCGTCGACGAATATTGCCAACTCTGCGGACACCGTTCACCGGATCGCTTTCTCTCTGTCATTGGAAACGTAAAGGAATGTATTGGGAATATGCTCGCAAACTTTCTACGCAAGAGAGGGCAAGCTACTTGTTTATTTTGCTCAAAACCATACTAGATATGCATATGTTCAATTAATCTTGAGTAAAAACTAAATTCTAGAATAATAGGGTGTGTTGAAAGAATGTGTATGGAAATATTATTGTAGAAGCTCTTGTCTCCCTGTGAGAGGTGCTTCGAGGGCGTACGTAACACATGCAAATCCCATCTCATCTCAGACATGCAACTGAATATAACAAAGTTGAGATCTTCCACCTTAATGTTGGAGAGTTACATCTCTGTGCAGTGGCTGGTGTTGGGCTCTGTGAATACGGGCATAACACTATTCCTGCATGTGTCCTATCCCATCTGCCAGGCCTTGCATACTTCTTGTGCTTTACTTTTCCTCCTGCTTAACACTTTTTTTCTGTCCTCGTTCATTCATTATTCACTTCTCCACTACGTCTCTTCTACTTCCTCCCTTTTACCCTAAGTTTAAGTTTTCAAGCCTACTTCATCCGCTCTCCTTCCGTAGCCGTCTTCTTTTCCATACATTACCTTCGCTTCCACGTT
Organism: Eriocheir sinensis; assembly: GCF_024679095.1. Lineage (NCBI taxonomy): Eukaryota > Metazoa > Arthropoda > Malacostraca > Decapoda > Varunidae > Eriocheir > Eriocheir sinensis. The sequence goes on from NC_066535.1 coordinate 1,512,279, forward strand.
CCTTACCATTTAATGCCCACCTCACATCCTTGCTCTGTCACTCTTATTATCTTACGTCTCCATTGTTGATCATCCCCTCCACACCCAGCCGTCGCCCACGCCACACTCTTCGCCACTCCTCTTGTACCCGCGGCGGCCTCTTACGTTCCTCTGTGGCTCTTGCTCAATCGTTCCTCTCCCTCCATCGCACCCCCCCCCCACCTCCCCCCCCCAAAAAAAAAGTCTTCAATCACTTTCCTCTTCAAATCGACCCTTGTGATACTAAGTAAGGCTTTCAAGTAATGAAGCACCACAGAAATTTATTTATGGTCTGAAAAAAAGCAGCCTTCTTTTGCAGTTTCATTTGGAAAATTTAAGCTGATCATAATTTTTTTCTGCGTCCCTGCCGCCAAATTAAGTCACCTACTTGGCATTAAGTCCACGGTGGCCACGGCGGAGATAAAAGTCCATTCCCGGGAGACACCAACACCTGGCGGCCGACTCCAGGCAATTACGGAGCAGGATGCGAGAGGCGAAGCAGAAGCAGCAGTCGTAGAAGGAGGAGGAGGAAGAGAAGGGGGAGGAGGAGAGAAGTAAGGAAAACTCCCGGTAGCGGCGCGTGCCCAGAATTCATCCAAAAGGAAACGAGAAGCTGCAAGATTGTAAAAGAACAGAAAGCGAAAAAAAAAAAAATGTATATACGTAATATGAACCCATATGTTAAAATGTATACACTTTCCTTTTTAAAGCTAAAGAATAGTAAAAAGGTAAAGGATGTTTTTAAAAAAAAATCAAAAGAAAAAACCCGTCCTCCTCGAAGTAAATAATAAGTCGAGGAACAAGCGACACGCAAGACCATGATCCTGAAAGATTGTCAGTCACGGACAGTCAAGACGGATTTACACAGGTCCCGATGCTCCTGCCGCGCCGCGCCCCTCGGGAGATGGTATTCAGGGTCAATGTGGAGTTTTAGTTTGCAATGAATGATAAAAGGACGGCTGTCATCAGGGACTCCCGAGGCCACACACACACACTCACTCCCGCGCACACACACACACACACACACAGGATATCCATAGTGTAGTGATTACCGCACTGCCCTCACAACCAAAAGGTCCCGGGTTCGATTCCCGGGAGGAGTGGAGATGGATGAACAGTCTCCCCTGTCCACCCAGCAGTGAATGGGTACCCGTTGTCAGGCGGGGGTTTTGTTCCGCCTCTCGGGTGTGTGTGGGTGTGAGGTTTCACCCGTGCCCAGAGATCCGTCACTTGTGAGCTGCAAGCTCAGTCGGGGAGGGTACTGGCTGGCGATCGCGAGTCCATCGCGTGATTAGACAATGGTGAATGACACAGACGCCCAAACTCACAATATATATATATATATATATATATATATATATATATATATATATATATATATATATATATATATATATATATATATATATTTCTTTTTTTAATTTATTTGTTTATTTATTTATTTATCTACACAAGTAACATTTTCGTCGTTCTCTTCTTCCTCTCTCTTCTTCCCACCCAATCTCGAACCGAAATTGGCTCCCTCGATTTTTGGCGACCAGAATTCAAAAGCAACAACAAATCGGAGAAAGCAGAGAAGCGAGTGGCGGGAAGGGAAAAGAGAGCGATTGGAGGGATAGGGAGCACATGGGGAGGCAAGGGTCAACAGACGTCATCTTGGGAAGGAGGACGGAGAGAAGAAGCACACGATGAAACGTGTGGAAGGAGATTTAGCAATGAAAAGAGGAAGAAGGCAAGTCAAGGGAGGGAGGAAGGAGCATTGAGGGATGGGTGAGGGGCGGAGGAGGACTCCCGCTGGAGCTGTTTCGAGGCGCTTAAACCCCAATTTCAAGCCTGTCGGGACTTTAAAATTGGACGAGCTCGCTAGATTACACAGACAGCCGACATCCGACAGCTTACCTTGGGGCCAAATAATTCAGTAGACAGAAAAAAAACTGTTATTTATCCCTAATGACAGTGACGCGGAGTGACGGGACGCGCGGCGCGAGTTTCCTTGAGACGTGTGAGGACATTACCAGTGGGTACAGTAAGAAAAAAAAAAAAATGAAATAGTTAAAGTAACACAAATATGAATTCCACGACAACTGGTTGACATCGCTGCTAAGAGAGAATAATTTGGGTCATTGAGGGTTAATAAAGTACTTTTGACCTTTTTTTTTAATATTCTAGAAATTTCCCTTGGATTTATCGAAATCAGTAACCGAATTCCATCTGAAATAACACATTGGAATGAGGTTGTGGATATGAAGCAAGGGTGGCAGAGGTGCATCACGTGTTGCGTATCATGAGTCATTGTGAAGAGGAGGCCATGGCGGTTGGCGTAACTGTATGCATAGAAATAGGTATAAACATGGCCGGTGATAACTGGTAATGTCAGTTAACAGATACATACAGGGAACGTGAACAGTGTCGCGTTTATATACAAATTAATGAAGGAATATATCAGGGTAAGTGAGGTGAGCTAAGTGAGTATAACAAGGAAAACGACTTGACCCCATGGACGTGTTAAGGCGGCCTCATAATATATATGTAAATGAGTTACATTTGCATAAAGATTAAATCCACATAACACCCGTGGCAAGTTAGATAGTTGGTCACACTGTGTGCTGCTGCTGCTGCTCCTGCTGCTAGTGCTGCTGTTAATGTTGGTCTAGTAGATTACCAGGTTGACAAACACACACACACACACACACTGACACACACACACACACACACACACACACACACACACACACACACACACACACACACACACACACACACACACACACACACACACAAGCGCGCGGAGCTCCATGATTTAGTAGTTAGAATGATAGCATAGCAACAATGAGGTCATAGGTTCTATTCGGTGGCAGACTGGAGATGGCTGGACATTCCCATTTAAAAGCCGCTGTTCCATGGGCACCGGGTGTCGGTCGGGCGTGGTGCCCAGCCTCCAGGTGTCTGCGGTTTGGATGTGATCTTCTGGCCGTCCTCAAAGATCCGTAACTCGAGCTCTAAGCTCTTTTGGGGAAGGTACTTGTTTGTGACCGCGAGTCGAGAGCGTGGTCAGACCATGCTGAATGACCATGTTAAATGAATGACAATCACCCACCCATTTACCCACACACACTCTCTCTCTCTCTCTCTCTCTCTCTCTCTCTCTCTCTCTCTCTCTCTCTCTCTCTCTCTCTCTCTCTCTCTCTCTCTCTCTCTCTCTCTCTCTCTCTCTCTCTCTCTCTCTCTCTCTCTCTCTCTCTCTCTCTCTCTCTCTCTCTCTCTCTCTCTCTCTCTCTCTCTCTCTCCCAAACAATTAACCGTAACGACTACACCTAAGAAAATAAAACTTTGTCGTGTGGAATTGACCCGCAAGATTCTTTGGTCATCAACACA